>NC_068455.1:55028257-55173257 GCF_023373465.1 Oncorhynchus keta | reverse complement strand
CTGGCCTTCTAGGCAGAGTTCTCTGTCCAGTGTCTTTGTTCTTATGCCCATCTTAATATTTTTCTTTGTATTGGCCAGTCTGAGAAATGGCCAATAGAGTCGCCTCTTCACTGTTGACGTTGAGACTGGTATTTTGCAGGTACTATTTAGTGTAGCTGCTAGTTGAGGACTGTGAGATGTCTGTTTCTCAAACTAGACACTCTAATGTACTTGTCCTCTTGCTTAGTTGTGCACCGGGGCCTCCCACTCCGCTTTCTATTCTGGTTAGGGCCAGTTCGCGCTGTACTGTGAAGGGAGTATTACACAGCGTTGTACCAGATCTTCAGTTTCTTGGCAATTTCTCGCATGGAAGAGCCTTCATTTCTCTGAACAAGAATCGACTGACGTGTTTCAGATGAAAGGTCTTTGTTTCTGGCCATTTGGCGCCTGTAATCGAACCCAAAAATGCTGATGCTCCAGATGTTCAACTAGTCTAAAGAAGGCCAGTTTTGCTTCTTTAATCAGACCAATAGTTTTCAGCTGTGCTAACATAATTGCAAAAGGGTTTTCTAATGATCAATTAGCCTTTTTAAAATGATAAACTTGGATTAGCTAACACAACGTGCCATTGGAACACAGGAGTGATGGTTGCTGATAATGGGCCTCTGAACGCCTATGTAGATATTCCATAAGAAATCTGCCGTTTCCAGCTACAATAGTCATTTCAACATCAACAATGTCCACACTGTATTTCTGATCAATTTGATGTTATTTTAATGGACCAAAAAAAAAAGCTTTTCTTTCAAAAAATGGACACTTCTAAGTGACCCCAAACTTTTGAACGGTGGTGTATATTTTTTTGAATCAAGACCGTTTTTGAATTGACAGTAATCATTCTCTCATTTGGGATGAAATACATTTACAGATGAATGCTGTTGGATGCGACCACACTTTCTCTGCTCCACAGGAGGAAGTTTAGATTGTTCAATTAAATTCACGGAACACAGCTTTCCTTTTATGATAACAAGTACTCAAGTGTGGAACCACTTAGTTTCAGAAGTCTATCAAATCGGTTTTGTTCTTGCGGTTGGATAAATGATTCATTGAAAATATAAATACATTGTGTTTTTATTGTTCTGTCTGTGATGAGGCCCCGTGTGTGTGTGTGTGTGTGTGTGTGTGTGTGTGTGTGTGTGTGTGTGTGTGTGTGTGTGTGTGTGTGTGTGTGTGTGTGTGTGTGTGTGTGTGTGTGTGTGTGTGTGTTGTGTGTGTGTGTGTGTGTGTGTGTGTGTGTGTGTGTGTGTGTGTGTGTGTGTGTGTGTGTGTGTGTGTGTGTGTGCGCCCACTCACGTGCTTCCTCATCAGTAGTTTGACCTTGACTATGTTATGTAACAGTACTGTATAGAACAGGAGCAGACACAATGCATAATAGAAGGAGGAGGAGAGGAAGCCCTCATTTTAATTGCAGATTTGTGAGAGCTGTGCCTGGTAGGAGTCTGTGTCTATTCCCGTGTCTGTGTCGGCTCATCTCTGAGTGGGACCATCCCTGAGAAAGAGGGAGGGAGAGAAGGATGGATAGATAGAGGGAAGGAGGGATGGGGGGAGAGGGAGCGATATAGGGAGGGAGGGAGGAAGAGAAAGCTTCATCATTTCATTGTCATATCCTTGATGTTGGGCCAGATGGAGGCTGAAATGCATTGTCATCCTGTTCCTCCATGGAACACTGAACACAGTTTGAGCTGTATGTTTGAACCTTGGACATGTGGCTGATACCTTGTGGGACTTCTGCGGTAAATGAGCTCAAGCTCATATGGTGTGGTGCAGTGCTTGACAGATGATGATTCAATGCATGAATGAATGAGTGAATGAATGAATGAATACATTCATGATAGGCCAACTGAGGTTTGTGGGACTCTGTGTCTCAAGTTGTTAGCCAGGTGGTTTATACTCTCTAGGGAGGACTCAAACATGATCTGCTGTCCGGCAAGGTGGGCTTGCAGCAGTTCTGGTTAAAGTGTGTCAGCTGAGTTTAGCCCAGATACTTATAGACCTGGAGCTGTAGGGTGCGTGGGGAGCGTTCAGCCCTGGATATCAAACACTATTTGCTCCGCGATCTATTTAACACTAAAAAGTGTTCACCAGCACTGAAAAATCCCTTTGCGTCTCCACTCAACCCTGGCACCCTGATTAAATGGGCCTCTTAGTATGGGAGACAGGAGAGAAGGCTACTGTGGAGTCCTTCGCGCCTGGAAGGGCATGTGACATTCAAAGGGAGAGCCTTGATCTTGAACTAAGAGTCATTAGTGCAGATTATGGCTGTCAAGAGATTTACCTGCAGCTATTGATTACTGTACTTTCAATACGTCCATTGAACTGCGGAGACCTCTAAAATCTTAATTTATATACTGGCAAATGTTAGATGTTAAGAATATCTAACTATAAATCAGGCCATGTTGTGACCAATATTCCCTCTAAGCTCAGCTCCCTCAGGACTTGCGGGCAGAAGAAATATCAGCCCGCGCAGAGAAGCACAAGATTGGACTTCACTCAACTTTCTAGAGTTTTCCCCGTTAGTTAACACTATCAACGTTTCCCTTCACTGTGGCAATTGCGATCGAATCAATGGCCACTTTCAACGCAACATACCGAAACAAAACAAACTATGTAAGACTTAGTATGCAAAACTAACTGTGCAAGACATCTTGTTGAAGGCAGTGCACATTGGAGTAGGATTCTATTGCATTTACAGGCAGACTCAGGCCTGTACTCTACACAGACCGGTGCGCCATAACCAATCAGAGCTGCAGCAGGGCTACAGTATATGCAAATAAACCAGTGCATTCAGAAAGTATTGTGAACCCTTGACTTTTTCCACATTTTGTTACGTTACAGCCTTATTCTAAAATGTATTAAATCATTCCCCCCCCCCCTCATCAATCTACACATAGTACCCCATAATGACAAGGCAAAAACAGGTTCTTAAAAATGTATGCATTCATAAAAATGAAAAACAGAAATACCTTGTAGGCATTCAGACCCTTTGCTATGAGACTCAAAATTGAGCTCAGGTGTATCCTGTTTCCATTGATTATCCTTGCGATGTTTCTACAACTTGATTGGAGTCCACCTGTGGTAAATTCAATTGATTGGACATGATTTGAAACGGCACACACCTGTCTATATGATAGTCCCACAGTTGACAGTGCATGTCACAGCAAAAACCAAACCATGAGGTCAAAGGAATTGTCCGAAGAGCTCCGAGACAGGGTTGTGTTGACACACAGATCTGGGGAAGGGAACCAAAACATTTCTGCAGCATTGAAGGTCCCCAAGAAAACAGTGGTTTCCATCATTCTTAAATGGAAGAAGTTTGGAACAACCATGGACTCTTCCTAGAGCTGCCCGCCCGGCCAAACTGAGCTATCGAGGGAGAAGGGCCTTGGTCAACAAAGAACTCGATGGTCACTCTGACAGAGCTCCAGAGTTCCTCTGTGGAGATGGGAGAACCTTCCAGAAGGACAACCATCTCTGCAGCAATCCAGCAATCAGGCCTTTATGGTAGAGTGGCCATACAGAAGCCGCTCCTCAGTAAAAGTCACATGACAGCCCGCTTGAGTTTGCCAGAATTAACCTAAAGGACTCTCAGACCATGAGAAAAAAAGATTCTCTGGTCTGATGAAACCAAGATTGAACTATTTGGGCTGAATGCCCGGCGTCACGTCTGGAGGAAAACTGGCACCATCCCTACGGTGAAGCATGGTGGTGGCAGCATCATGCTGCGGGGATGTTTTTCAACGGCAGGGACTGGGAGACTAGTCAGAATTGAGGGAAAGATGAATGGAGTAAAGTACAGAGAGATCCTTGATGAAAACCTGCTCCAGAGCGCTCAGGACCTCAGACTGGGGCGAAGGTTCACCTTCCAACAGGACACCGACCCTAAGCACACAGCCAAAACAATGCAGGAGTGGCTTCGGGACAAGTCTCAGATTGTCCTTGAGTAGCATCATACCCAAGAAGACTCAGACTGACTGTGTGGTTACGCTGTAATCGCTGCCAAAAATGCGTCAATGTACTGAGTAAAGGGTCTGCATAATAATGAAAATGTGATATTTCTGTTTTGTATTTTTAGTAAATTTGCTATAAAATATATTTTTTAATTTGCTTTGTCATTATGGGGTATTGTATGTAGATTGATGGGGGAACGATTGAATACATTTTAGAATAAGGCTGTGACGTAAAACAAATCTGGAAAAAGTCAGGGGGTCTGAATATTTTCCGAATGCACCGTTTATGGATTTGTGCCATTCCCTTTGAACTGAACGGTTTTACACCATGAGTGGATTGCGATTATTATGTGCTTGTTTTAATATCAAAGCGAGAGCTACACGTAGCCACGTGTGCATATTTGTTCATATTCTTTGCTAGTTAGTGAGTTATTAGCCCAGTTATAGCTCATCTGTAGTCAGCAATGGGGGAGTGGTTGCTTCCAACAAGAGCACAAAACCTGTACATTTCTAGACATCTTTGAAAAGCCAGTCAGGTAAAGAGAGTGTTTTTGTTTTAAAGGGGCAGTGTTGTATTTTGAGAGAGGCTTGAATAAGCAAAGTAGCCAATAGGCAGAGGGAATCAGTCTCATGGAATGTAGTCTCATGGAATGTAGTCCTACGTTGAACACCACACATTGGCTGCTACTGTAGGCTGAATGATAAAACAGCTATTTCAATGTTAAAATGTTATTGGATGCATTTTGTCCATTGTTTTTGATGGTAGGCCACTCTGGTAGGCTCACATTATTATCAAATAGTCACAGTAGCATACTTGGCCACAGTTAAAACAGCTATTTAAAGCAGGTGCAACCTCAGTGTTCACAGTAAACGCACTCCGGGAGTTTGCACTCAGCAGACCTGAATTTTGCTCAGTGCCTACATTTTTTTTGAGGGGACGTTGGTCGTGACACCTAGCCTATACCAGCCAGTCAGTAATTTACTGGCCTTGCGGAGGGACTTGAACAGAGGGGAAAGGGAGGAGATGTGAGCATCCCTCGAGGCATTAGCTTGGCACGCTAGCGAGCCACTCTTATCGTGCCGCCTGGCTGACGGGCTTTAAATGGATACAGCTGGAACAATAGCGTTACAAGCACAAGCAGCTTGCCTCGTCCGCAAGGCGTCTGCCTGGACCTGATGCACATGAGGAAGGAACCGTCCAGTCGTATGGAAGAGCCAGACTGAACTAGGAAACTATGGAGTGTATAAAGCCGGGAAGGACTCCTAGGTCTGAATAAAGTTATAGAGGAAAATGCCAATAAACACTTGGTCTTTTACACATAGCTATCAATAGCTCTTTGAAGTTGGTTTTGCAACTTCAATGAGTAACTATGATTCTGTGCAGGTTTCTTTTGGTTCAGTCAGTCTGTCTAGCAGTCTGACTCACTGTCAAAGGGGGTTGGTGGCATCTTAATTGAGGAGAACAGGCTTGTGGTAACAGCTGAAGTGGTATAAGTGGAATGGTATCAAACACATGGTTTCTATGTGTTTGAAGCAATTCTATTTGAGCCGTTCTCCCCTCACCAGCCTCCACTGCTCTCTCTCTCTCATATATATATATATATTCACTTCACATATATATATATATATCACTTCTCCAGTCCCAAGGGACACATAAAAACACATTGACCTATAGCCCGGGCAGCCATTTTCCCATTCCACTCACTCATGGCAGTATAAGTACCACACTTGTGCTGCTCATAACCTACATCCAGCACAGATCAAAGCCTGTAGAAGCCTCCAGAGCAGTAGGACATGGATATGAGCCTGGGACAAACATGGTCATGGCTCGAAGGGATCCAGGTTTTGTCAAATTAATGTCAAAAGTTAACATTTTAGCAAACCCTAATCCTTTTTCAAACCTTAACCTAATTCTCTTAACCTGCTACGTAAGTTCTCCTAACCTGCTACGAAACGTCAAATCTGATGTTAATTTGACCAAAGCTGGATCCCTTCTAACCATGACTGACAAACATCTCTGGCCACATCTGGGTTGCTCCTAATGACTTCACATGCCTTCTGAAGCTACAGTTTAGAGACTGGGGATCTGAGGCCCTTAGGGTCTGAGGGTCTGGAGCAGGAATGTGTGTGAAGTGACTGAGGTCATGACTGGATGGTCAGTCATAATATCCCAGGTTAATGACCTGTGTTGTGAGGAAGTCTGTTGCAAACAAACATATTGTACACACACACACCTGATGAGACACTACAACATCCACTATCCAGTGTTCACGTACATGTAATGTAATGAAGCAGTAACATCGCAAATGCACACACACTCACACACACACACACACACACACACACACACACACACACACACACACACACACACACACACACACACACACACACACACACACACACACACACACACACACACACACACACACACACACACACACACACACACACACCTGGGACAGACTGATGCCGTGCTGCTTCCATTAGCTGTATTTCTATCTGCTGTCCTTACTCACAGTGCCCAGCCACCGGTAGGAGCTGCTGCTCCAGAGTACTCATTTACCCTCAATCAGTGTGTGTATCACATTCATTCCTAGTGCGCACGAGGAAGCTGAAATCTGAGGCAGGACGTTTGTGTAATACTCAGTGTTATAGTGGAGTATTAACACTGTCAGAGGAGATCTCAGTGTGTGCACTTGGAAACAGCACACTCACTCAGGAGCTCTCTGGTGCATACGGTCCTGGGTCTATTTTGGGTCTGGACTAACCTCCCCACATGTCACGCCACTTCACTCTAACTGGCAGAGAGGGATGCTGCAGAGGGCTTTGACACTGTGTGTGTGTGTGTGTGTTATATCCTGAACAAAAATATAAATACAACATTTAAAGTGTTGGTCCCATGTTTGATGAACCGGAATAAAAGATCCCAGACATTTTCAGTTTCTTAATTTGTTCTTAACTGACTTGCCTAGTTAAATAAAGAGAGAGAGAGAGAGAGAGAGAGAGAGAGAGAGAGAGAGAGAGAGAGAGAGAGAGAGAGAGAGAGAGAGAGAGAGAGAGAGAGAGAGAGAGAGAGAGAGAGAGAGAGAGAGAGAGAGAGAGAGAGAGAGAGAGAGAGAGAGAGAGAGAGAGAGAGAGAGAGAGAGAGAGAGAGAGAGACCAATCAGTGTAAAAGAAATAGCTAGTCCATAGCCCCAGGTTTGCAATTCTAGGCCGCACATTTCTATAGCTGTCCATCAGAAGCGCTTGTGCATAAAAAGCATCAGAGCGTGACTAGGACAGTCAATGCCAGGGTGCCTACCAATAGCATTCCACCTGAGGAGGTGATAGATATGGCTTTAGGATGGTGTAGCTTGGTCAGGCTCACGTAAAGGCCAGCAGCCCAGCACTGTTTGAGCCTAGCAGGAGCAGCAGTGTTCACTCCAAAAGGCTGGGGGAAATCATACGTTTACAGGGCTAGGAAATGGAAATAGTGATGCTGTAATAATCTTTAATGGCAGAAAATAGCCTCTTGAAAATATTTGTTATGGACAAGGTGGGCTACACGAAAGGTGCCAAGTAGAACCATACAGGGTTCTTTGGTTTGTCCCCATAGGGGAACCCTTTTTGGTGCTGGGTAGAATCCTTAGCAGAGAGTTATATCTAGAACCCTCTATTTAGGGTTCTTCAAAGAACCAATCAATCAATCAAATGTATTTATTAAGCCCTTTTTACATCAGTCGATGTCACAAAGTGCTGTACAGAAACCCAGCCTAAAACCCCAAACAGCAAGCATGTAGAAGCACGGTGGCTAGGAAAAACTCCCTAGAAAGGCCGGAACCTAGGAAGAGGAACCAGGCTCTGAGGGTCAATTCCTCTTCTGGCTGTGCCGGATGGAGATTATAACAGTACATAGCCAAGATGTTCAAAGGTTCATAGATGACCAGCAGGGTCAGATAATAATAATATAATATATGCCATTTAGCTGACGCTTTTATCCAAAGCGACTTACAGTCATGTGTGCATACATTCTACGTATGGGTGGTCCCGGGAATCGAACCCACTACCCTGGCGTTACAAGCGCCATGCTCTACCAACTGAGCCACAGAAGGACCACTAATAATTACAGTGGTTGTAGAGGGTGCAACAGGTTAGCACCTCAGGAGTAAATGTCAGTTGGCTTTTCATAGCCGATCATTCAGAGTTAGAGACAGCAGGTACGATAGAGAACGAGTCCAAAACAGCAGATTCAGGACAAGGTAGCACGTCCGGTGAACAGGTCAGGGTTTCATCGCTGCAGGAAGAACAGTTGAAACAGGAGAAGCAGCATGACCAGGTGGACTGGGGACAGCAAGGAGTCATCAGGCCAGGTCGTCCTGAGGCATGGTCCTAGGGCTTAGGTCCTGTGAGAGAAAGAGAGAGAGAGAAGGAGAAAGAGAGAGAAAAAGAGAGAGAGAGAGAATTAGAGGGAGCATACTTAAATTCACACAGGATAAGACATGAGAAATACTCCAGATATAACAGACAGACCCTAGCCCCCTGAAACAAACTATTGCAGCATAAATACTGGAGGCTGAGACAGGAGGGTGTCGGGAGACACTGTAGCCCTGTCCGACGACACCCCATGGACAGGGCCAAACAGGCAGGATACAAACCCACCCACGAACCCAGGATATAATCCCACTCACGAACCCGAGGTGGGCGCCAACCCGGACAGGAAGATCACGTCAGTGACTCAATCCACTCAAGTGACGCACCCCTCCTAGGGACGGCATGGAGGAGCACCAGTATGACTGTGGCAGTGAGTAGGTCCAGAGACATGTTGGACAAAACCCACTGAGACGATGATCGCTCCGAAAGCCTTTTGGAGTGGGTCTGTGGCCTTTTCCATGTGAATATTAAAGTCACACAAAATTGGAATATTATCTGCCATGACTACGAGGTCCGATAGGAATTCAAGGAACTCAGTGAGGAACGCTGTATATGGCCCAGGAGGCCTGTTAACAGTAGCTATGAAAGTGATTGAGTAGGCTACATAGATTTCATGACTAGAAGCTCAAAAGACGAAAACACAGTCATTTTTTGGAGTGTAAATTGAAATTTGCTATCGTAAATGTTTGCAACACCTCAGCCTAAGTAGCATGCGCAGGGGATATGGTCACTAGTGCAACCAGGAGGAGAGGCCTCATTTAACACAGTAAATTCATCAGGCTTAAGCCATGTTTCAGTCAGGCCAATCACATCAATATTAATTAGCCTCCAACACTCTACTCAGCAAACTGGATGTAGTCTATCACAGTGCCATCCGTTTTGTCACCAAAGCCCCATATACTAACCACCACTGCGACCTGTATGCTCTCGTTGGCTGGCCCTCACTACATATTTGTCGCCAAACCCACTGGTTCCAGGTCATCTTTAAGTCTATGCTAGGTAATGCCCCGCCTTATCTCAGCTCACTGGTCACCATAGCAACATCCACCCATAGCACGCACTCCAGCAGGTATAGTTCACTGGTCACCCCCAAAGCCAACACTTCATTGGCCTCCTTTCCTTCCAGTTCTCTGCTGCCAATAACTGGAAGGAATTGCAAAAATCTCAGAAGCTTGAGACTTATATCTCCCTCTCTAACTTTAAGCATCAGCTGTCAGAGCAGCTGTACCTGTACACAGCCCATCTGTAAATAGCACACCCAACTACCTCATCCCCATATTGTTACTTATCCTCTTGCTCTTTTGCACTCCAGTATCTCTACTTGCACATTGCTCCAGTGTTAATGCTAAATTGTCATTATTTCGCCTCCATGGCCTATTTATTGCCTGACCTCCCTACACTTCTACATTTGCACACACTGTACATAGATCTTTCTATTGTGTTATTATCTGTACGTTTGTTTTTGTGTAACTGTGTTGTTGTTTTTGTCACACTGCTTTGCTTTATTTTGGCCAGGCCGTAGTTGTAAATAAGAACTTGTTCTCAACAGGTCAATTAACCTGTTGCGACGAGCAATCCCGTATCCGGGATCCTATTTATAGCCTCAAGCTCATTAGCATAATGCAACGTTAACTATTCATGAAAATCGCAAATGAAATGAAATAAAATATATTAGCTCTCAAGCTTAGCCTTTTGTTAACAACACGGTCATCTCAGATTTTCAAAATATGCTTTTGAACCATAGCTAAACAAGCATTTGTGGAAGAGTATTGTTAGCCGAGCATAGCATTAAGCCTGGCATTCAGCATGCAACATTTTCACAAAAACAAGAAAAGCATTCAAATAAAATCATTTACCTTTGAAGAACTTCAGATGTTTTCAATGAGGAGACTCTCAGTTAGATAGCAAATGTTCAGTTTTTCCAAAAATATTATTTGTGTAGGACAAATCGCTCCGTTTTGTTCATCATGTTTGGGTAAGAAAGTCATTACAACGCAAACTTTTTTCCAAATTAACTCCATAATATTGACAGAAACATGGCAAACGTTGTTTAGAATCAATCCTCAAGGTGTTTTTCACATATCTATCGATGATAAATCATTCGTGGCAGTTTGGTTTCTCCTCTGAAGAAATGGAACGCGCATGGACCTGGAGATTACGCAATACTTTCGACGCAGGACACCGGGCGGACACCTGGTAAATGTAGTCTCTTCTGGTCAATCTTCCAATGATATGCCTACAAATACGTCACAATGCTGCAGACACCTTGGGGAAACGACAGAAAGTGCAGGCTCATTCCTGGCGCATTCGCAGCCATATAAGGAGACATTGGAACACAGCGCCTTCAGAATCTGGGGCATTTCCTGTATGAAATTTCATCTTGGTTTCGCCTGTAGCATTAGTTCTGGGGCACTCACAGATAATATCTTTGCAGTTTTGGAAACGTCAGTGCTTTTTCTTTCCAAAGATGTCAATTAGATGCATAGTCGAGCATCTTTTCGTGACAAAATATCTTGTTTAAAATGGGAACGTTTTTTATCCAAAAATTAAAAGAGCGCCCCCTATCTCGAAGAAGTTAAGTTGCCCTATTTTGAGATGTGAGATATCACAATCTCTTTTGATAATGACAGGAATGGAGGAGGTCTTTATTCCAGTGAGATTGCTAAAGAGAACACTGCCATGTTTAGTTTTGCCCAACCTAGATCGAGGCACAGACACAGTCTCAATGGGGATAGCTGAGCTGACTACACTGACTGTGCTAGTGGCAGACTCCACTAAGCTGGCAGGCTGGCTAACAGCCTGCTGCCTGGCCTACACCCTATCTCATTGTGGAGCTAGAGGAGTTTTATTTGTATGACCTTTATTTAACTAGGCAAATGAGTTAAGAACAAATTCTTATTTTCAATGATGGCCCAGGAACAGTGGGTTAACTGTCTTGTTCTGGGGCAGAAGGACAGATTTTCACTTTGTCAGCTTGGGGATTTGATCTTGCAACCTTTTGGTTACTATTCCAACACTCTAACCACTAGGCTACCTGCCAAGTTAGAGCCCTGTCTATGTTCATAGATAAAATGAGAGCACCCCTCCAGCTAGGATGGAGTCCGTCACTCCTCAGCAGTGAGTCCCAGAAAGAGGGCCAATTATCTATAAATTCTATCTTTTCTGAGGGGCAGAAAACAATTTCAAGCAGCGATTGAGTTGTGAGACTCTGCTGTAGAGCTCATCACTCCCCCTAACTGCGAGGGGGCCACAGACAATTACTTGATGCCAACACATCTTTCTAGCTAATTTACACTCTGAAGCTATGTTGCTCTTGGTGACCTCTGACTGTTTCATCCTAACATTGTTGGTGCCGACGTGGAAAACAATATCTCTATACTCTCTACACTCGCCAGTTTTAGCCTTAGCCAGCACCATCTTCAGATTAGCCTTAACATCAGTAGCCCTGCCCCCTGGTAAACAGTGCATTATCGCTGGATGATTCGTTTTAAGCCTAATATTACGGGTAATGGAGTCGCCAATGACTAGGGTTTTCAATTTGTCAGAGTCTATAGCACAGGTATCAAACTCATTCCATGTCTGCAGGTTTTTAGCGCCTCCCTAATACTTGATTTTGATTAATTAAGGTCACTAATTAGTAAGGAATTCCCGACACTTGTATGTCTAGGGCTTAATTTAAAGGAAAAACCAAAAACCTGCAGACACTAGGCCCTCCATGGAATGAGTTTGACACCCCTGATCTAAAGGTTCTTCCTAGAACCATCTATGAAGGGTTCTACCAATAACCCTTGTATCTTTGGACGGTTATTCCTAGAACCCTCTCTAAACAGTTCCACCAGCCTTATTAGCCTTTAAAATGTTATTATTTATGAAAATACATGACATATATCGTAAGGCCTTTCTTTAAGGGCCTAGTTATACCTTAACACAGTGGTGTCCTGGTTTACAGTCCACATCAGAGAGAGTGATGAGAGGTGAAGAGAATTATAGGAAACAACGGAAGCACTTTCCACACTCCGTATTGCTTCCAAAACACTCCAAAATACTGCTCAGGCTCAAATATCTCTGTTCCTGCCAAATGTTACACACTACTTATTTTCATATCATAGCGATTGTAATAAAATCATAGTGTAAATATTGAATTCATGAGAGGAACATTTGGACCGAGCAGTCAAATATAATTTGTCCCTATCTGCAGTTGTGAATAGCTTTCTATGGATTGGCAGAATATGGAGTCGTAGAACTAAACTAAATGTGAGGCTAACTTATGGTCAGATTCATACCATTTATAAACCTTCCTTACAAGAAACACCTGTATGGAGTAGCTCCACATTATGATTTGCTTGGAATATGGTTTTCCAAGAGACTGGAAAACCCAGTTATGTCCCTCAAAACATAGAGGGGTGAGGTAATTAATCACAGACACTGAAATAATCAGTTATGTGTAAAAAAAACAACAACAACCATGTATTTAAATGCATATAAATGGATAAAACACAATTCGGCAACAGCCTCGTCAGTAATGGAGCACTGTCTATGCAGGAGCTGTGTGTGAGTGACTGCTGTGCCCCTTGGGCCTGTCTGTCTTTATGTTGTGCTGTAAACATGACACAGGCCATCTAACAGTAGAGCTCGTAAAACAGGGAATGGTCCCTCGGCTCAGAAGGACACATATTTCTTACTATTCCCTCTCTGAGCTGAGCTGTAAACGTGATAGAAGTTGCGGGCCGTTCTAAAACTACTCACGGCCCGCTAACCATTTGTTTACACCTTGTTCAGTCATGTTTTTTTTTTACCTCAGCTAGCTAGCTGTTCGTTACCACAGCTAGCTAGCTTTCAACCTGGTAACTTTACCAGCATATCCAAACATTTGGGGGCATTGAAAGAAAGGAAAAGAGTTATCTTCTTCATAAGATCAGTGATCATAGGAATGTCATCACATACCTCGCCTTCAGAAAGCACTCACACCATTTGACTTTTATTGTGTTACAGCCTGAATTTAAAATGGATTAAATTGAGATTTTCTGTCACTGGCCTAAACACAATACCCCATAATGTCAAAGTAGAGCTGTGTTTTTTTTTTTCATTTTGTTTTTCAAATTAATTTGAATGAAAAGCAGAAATGTCTTGAGTCAATGAGCATCCAACCTCTTTGTTATGGGAAGCCTAAATAGGTTCAGGAGTAAAAATATACCTAACAAGTCACATAATAAGTTGCATGGATTCACTCTGTGTGCAGCAATAGTGTTTATCATTATTTTGGGATGATAACTTCATCTCTGTACCCCAGACACAATTATCTGTAAGGTCCCTCAGTCGAGCAGTGAATTTCAAACACAGATTCAACCACAAAGACCAGGGAGGTTTTCCAATGCCTCACAAAGGGCACATATTGGTAGAAATCAAGCAGACATTGAATATCCCTTTGAGCATGCTAAAGTTATTAATTACACTTTGTATGGTGTGTAAATACACCCAGTCACTACAACGATACAGGTGTCCTTCCTAACTCAGTTGCCAGACAGGATGGAAACTGCTCAGGGATTTCACCATGAGGCCAATAGTGACTTTAAAACAGTTACAGAGTTTAATGGCTGCGATATGAAAAAACTGAGAATGGATCAACAATATTGTAGTTACTCCACAATACTAATAAATGAGAGAGTGAAAGAAGGAACCTTGTACAGAATAAAAAATATTCAAAAATATGCATCTTGTTTGCAATAAGGCACTAAGGCACTGCAAAAAAATGAGGGGAAAAAATGAAATGTATGTCCTGAATGTGTTTGGGGCAAATCCCACACAACACATCAATGAGTACCACTCTTCATATTTTCAATCATGGTGGTGGCTGCATCATGTTATGGGTATGCTTGTAATCGGCAAGGGAGTTTTTCCAGGAAATCCTGGTTCAGTCTGCTTTCCAACAGACATTGGAAGACAAATTCACCTTTCTTTGCAGGACAATAACCTAAAATACAAGGCCAAATATACACTGGAGTTGCTTACCAAGACAACGGCGAATGTTCCTGAGTGGTCTTGACAGTTTTGACTTAAATCGGCTTGAAAATCTATGGCAAGACTAGCAAATGACTCTCTAGCAATGATCAATAACCAACTTGACAGAGCTTGAGCAATCTTTAAAATAATAATGTGCAAATATTGTACAGCACATGTGCAAAGCTCTTAGAGACTCTTAGAAACTCTCAGAAAGACTCACAGCTGTAATCACTGCCAACGGTGAATCTAACATGTAATTTTTCATATTTTTTCAATACATTTTTATTCCACTTTGACATAACAGAGTATTGTATGTAGATCGTTGACATTTTTTTTTTACAGTTAAATCTATTTTAATCCCACCTTGTAAAACAACAAAATATGTGAAAAGGCAAGGCGTGTAAATAAAATCTGCATCTCAATAGGAAAATGGTGCTTTTACATAACGAAGAAGCCTAATATTCCACAAATTACTTTTTCATTTCTAGGGCACAACATGTGCTTCAGAAGTAGATAGATATAGCCTATATGAATTCTCAATCAATTTGAAATGATTTGGCCACGTTTTGAAGACTGCTCATTAAAAAATGCTAGCGGCCGTGACTGAAGCCAAACGAGTTGTCTTAGGGGTGTGGTTTGATGTGGGTGTTAGGTTCACATATTGTACCCCGGGAGGTACTGTTGATTGTCCCTCCTGAGTCATTGTAGCAACAACATAGCCACTTCCTCAAAAAAGCAACTTTCTTAAAATAGTCTGAATTCATCTAAGATAAATCAAGAAATCTCTTTTAGGAGGTTTTAGTTGCGCTATTTTACATCTAGCTAATGTGCTTGGCACAAAAGACGAGCATGAAAACTAGTCAGTGCACCGCATACAGTCTATCAAGTCGGCAAAGTCTGGCTGCGCACTCAGGACGGTTTTCTGAGAAAAATAACATGTCTACAACTTCATAATCTCCAAGCTGTTAAACTATCGTAAATAAGGCACAAGCTACATACACACTGTTTATCAGTGCCCAAAATCACTTGTTAGCTAGCTAAGTTCCAATTCTGTGTTTGTCAATGAAGCAAGCAAGTAGTAGTTAGCAGGCACATTGAGCAGCCAGGCCACAACCAGTTTAGCAAGTCACTGGTGAGTGGCGACGTCTGTTCTTCGGTGCTGTTTAGTTTTTTTTACAACTTTCTCACTATCTGTTACCAGAGTGTCTGCCAGTGTTTCATTGGGAATCAGGTTACGAAACAGGTCCACAGGGGGATGGACACAAGATGCTCACGATGCTCTCTGGTCGTCTCAATTCTCATTTTGCGGCCAAAAGTGGCAGACTCGAATGGTTGACACTATCAAACACATCAGCAAATGGCCGCTCCAGAAATTGTATTTTCTGGTGCTCTTAAATTTGATGTTGTGCTCCTATGTTTTTTTAAATTGGGACCAGTGCTACCAATATTTTTTAAATTTTATTTAGAGACCTGTCTGTACCCTGGTCAAGTCTCAACCTTGCACTATTCAAGCATCCAGGTTCCGCCTGATGATGTCCTAATGCGGTTGCCGTCCTTTCATTTGAAGTTTCACTCCTATGATGACTCAGGGGGATGGGGAAGCAACAGCTCGACGCATTGTGTAACTCCTCAGTTCTTAAAACAAGAGAAAGAGACATATGGTCCCCTCAAATGTCCCTCACTGACTTCACTGCATTGTGAATAACAGTGACAGTTATGACTACAATATCCTGAGTCATTCTCTGTTGAAATGTTGGGATCAATGTGGAGTGTCATATTGACTGTGATCTAATACCTTTAACTGCGACTCGACCTGACCCTGTCAGACCTCCTCACTGACGAATGCACATTTACACGGATGCCAAGCCTTATAGGTCGGTATGCGATCTCAGTAGACCAGTGATTGTCCCTTGTCACATTCTATGTTGCCTACCGAAAGCAGTCAGATATCAGGAAAAAAATGTGCCTGATGGAAAAAGTATCAAAAAATAGAATGGCTTTGAAAGACGTGTTCTGCATCCTACTGGCTGTGATGTAGCTCTGCATCCTACTGGCTGTGATGTAGCTCTGCATCCTACTGGCTGTGATGTAGCTCTGCATCCTACTTGCTGTGATGTAGCTCTGCATCCTACTGGCTGTGATGTAGCTCTGCATCGTACTGGCTGTGATGTAGCTCTGCATCCTACTGGCTGTGATGTAGCTCTGCATCCTACTGGCTGTGACGTAGCTCTGCATCCTACTGGCTGTGATGTAGCTCTGCATCCTACTGGCTGTGATGTAGCTCTGCATCCTACTGGCTGTGATGTAGCTCTGGGCCAAGTACAGACGAAGGCATGCATTCAGCCAGCTGACAGGCTGCCGTAGACAGACCTCCCTGACCCAGTAAAGAGAGCACATCATATAGAGAGAGCAAACAGGCAGAAGACACACTCTCTACCCCTCTCTTTTTCTCTCTCTTTTTCCCTCTCTCTTTCTCTGACTTTCTCCCCCGCCCCCTTCTTTCTGTCTTTTGCTCAGCTCTCTCTTCCTTGATACACATAATCTTCTGTCCAAGCCAGCTTCATTTTTTAAACTTGAATTGTTATTGTTTAATTGTTATTGTTTCTGATGGTCTCTTTTAAGTGATGACCTCATGACCAAATGCTTGCTCACTGTTCTGTGTGGGAGACACAATGACATGCAGACACACACATACACACACACACACTCTTGCACTATTTCCCTTTAAACACACTAACACAATCACTCACTCTTTCTGTCTCTCTATGTCTCACATACATAAGCACACATGCAGAATACACAAGCAAACACGCGCGCACACACATGTGAACGTACACAAGAACACACACACACCCAACCCACCCACCCACCCACCTCACACACGCACACGTCTGAGTGAGTTACAGTCTGTAGTCTGTGTGTGGAGTCACGGGGAGCCTGTAAAAGGCCCAAATCCGGGGATATGTGTGAGGGACACTGTACGGCGGGCGGTGTGTGATTGTCTATGCTTGGCGGGTGGGCATTAACCGGAACTATTCAGCCCCTGGGATTTCCAGGCGGAAGAATGGTGGCTCTCCTTTTTTCATGTTTTTGTTTTGTTCCTCCTCTCTTCCTTTTCTCATTCAACTCTCTCTTTTCTTGGCTCTCTCTCATCCCTTTCCCCTTTTTAGATCATTATTATTGACTCATTCTCTTTCCCTCTCTAATTTCATTTACATTTCACTCTCTTTCTTCCTCTCTCTATATCCGTGTTTCTCTCTCTCTCTCTCTTGCTCTCTTATTCTTCCCCTGTCTTTTCTATTATAAATCTCTTTATAGGTTTCCTCCCTTCCTCTCTTCCCTCCGTAAGCGCAAGGCATGTCTGTGTCTCACTTCGGTCCTGCCTGCCTGGATTCCACAGTCCCACAGATTCCCAATCTCCAGTCCCCAAACATTTACAATCCACCCCAGCCACAGCCAGTCTCCATCTACCTCTCTCCACAGAGCCTCACTCTCCGTATGGCCTGATTGTACCCCTCGACACCAAACGTTGGAGAAAAATAGTCTTTAATGTCAGTGGAGCAGTGCTCCATTGATCACGTCAAATCAAATCAAAGTTCATTTGTCACGTGCGCAGAATACAACAGGTGTAGTAGACCTTACAGTGAAATGCTTACTTACAGGCTCTAACCAATAGTGCAAAAAAAGGTATTAGGTGAACAATAGGTAAGTAAAGAAATAAAAACAACAGTAAAAAGATAGTGAAAAACAGTAGCGAGGCTATAAAAGTAGCGAGGCTACATACAAACACAGGTTAGTCAGGCTGAATGAGGTAGTATGTACATGTAGAAATGGTTAAAGTGACTATGCATATATGATGAACAGAGAGTAGCAGTAGCGTAAAGAGGGGTTGGCGGGTGGTGGGAGGCACACAATGAAAATAGACCGGGTAGCCATTTGATTACCTGTTCAGGAGTCTTATGGCTTGGGGGTAAAAACTGTTGAGAAGCCTTTTTGTCCTAGACTTGGCACTCCGGTATCGCTTGCCATGCAGTAGTAGATAGAACAATCAATGCCTGGGGTGGCTGGGGTCTTTGACAATTTTTAGGGCCTTCCTCTGACACCGCCTGGGGTAGAGGTCCTGGATGGCAGGCAGCTTAGCCCCAGCGATGTACTGGGCCGTACACACTACCCTCTGAAGTGCCTTGCGGTCGGAGGCCGAGCAATTGCTGTACCAGGCAGTGATGCAACCGGTCAGGATGCTCTCGATGTTGCAGCTGTAGAACTTTTTGAGGATCTCAGGACCCATGCCAAATCTTTTTAGTTTCCTGAGGGGGAATAGGCTTTGTCGTGCCCCTGAGCACGCACCTCTGGGGGGCTCCAGTGTTGAGGATCAGCGTGGAAGATGTGTTGCTACCTAAGACTGCCCCCAGGTGGTGAGATGTCAGGAAATCCAGGATCCAGTTGCAGAGGGAGGTGTTTAGTTCCAGGATCCTTAGCTTAGTGATGAGCTTTGAGGGTACTATAGTGTTGAATGCTGAGCTGTAGTCAATGAATAGAATTCTCACATAAGTGTTCCTTTTGTCCAGGTGGGAAAGGGCAGTGTGGAGTGCAATAGAGATTGCATTATCTGTGGATCGGTTTGGGCGGTATGCAAATTGGAGTGGTTCTAGGGTTTCTGGGATAATGGTGTTAATGTGAGCCATTACCAGCCTTTCAAAGCACTTCATGGCTACTGACGTGAGTGCTACGGGTCTGTAGTCATTTAGGCAGGTTGCCTTTGTGTTCTTGGGCACAGGGACTATGGTGGTCTGCTTGAAACATGTTGGTATTACAGACTCAATCAGGGACATGTTGAAAATGTCAGTGAAGACACCTGCCAGTTGGTCAGCACATGCCCGGAGCACTCGTCCTGGTAATCCGTCTGGCCCCGCAGCCTTGTGTATGTTGACCTGTTTAAAGGTCTTACTCACGTTGGCTACGGAGAGCATGATCACACAGTCGTCCGGAACAGCTGATGCTCTCATGCATGCCTCACTGTTGCTTGCCTCGAAGCAGGCATAGAAGTGATTTATCTCATCTGGTAGGCTCGTGTCACTGGGCAGCTCGCGGCTCTGCTTCCCTTTGTAGTCTGTAACAGTTTGCAAGCTACATAAGACGAGCGTTGGAGCCGGTGTAGTACGACTCAATCTTAGCTCTGTATTGATGCTTTGCCTGTTTGATGGTTCGATGCAGGGCATAGCAGGATTTCTTATAAGCTTCCGGGTTAGAGTCTCGCACCTTGAAAGCAGCAGCTCTGCCCTTT
Source organism: Oncorhynchus keta (assembly GCF_023373465.1). Taxonomy (NCBI): domain Eukaryota; kingdom Metazoa; phylum Chordata; class Actinopteri; order Salmoniformes; family Salmonidae; genus Oncorhynchus; species Oncorhynchus keta. The sequence goes on along the minus strand of NC_068455.1, from coordinate 55,153,577 downwards.
CGCTCAGTGTGAATGTTGCCTGTAATCCATGGCTTCTGGTTGGGGTATGTACGTACAGTCACTGTGGGGACAACGTCCTCGATGCACTTATTGATAAATCCTGTGACTGATGTGGTGTATTCCTCAATGCCATCGGATGAATCCCGGAACATGTCCGAGTCTGTGATAGTAAAACAGTCCTGTAGTTTAGCGTCTGCTTGCTTCATCTGACCACTTTTTTATAGACCAAGTCACCAGCCACGAAAATTATCGCTGAAAACTCTCTAGGCAAGTAGTGTGGCCTGCAATTTATCACAATATACTATACTTCAGGCGAGCAAAATCTAGAGACTTCCTCAGATTTCGTGCACCAGCTGTTGTTTACAAATATGCACAGACCCCCCCATTGCTATATGAATTAGGATAATGTCTTATTGATTGGGAGGGTAATGGTTATAGTACCAGCATCATATTGATCCAGCTACTCATATTGACTGACAGCTGTCTGCCCTGGTTAAACTCTCTGTTAGTTATTGATAGATATGTCCGTTTCAATGTTAACAACTCAGAAATCTTTCATTGTAATATCCACGCAGAGAAAACATGACAGATGCTGGCTTGAACAGCCCAAAGCAAACAACATGCACCCTTATGCATTGCATTACCACACATGCTTTTCTTTTATTAGACAGATGTTTTGACCTGTGATGGGTCTTTTCCAGGACCAAGTCAGACTTGCATTCTTGAAGCACTTGATTGACAGCGTTTTTTACCACACATACTAGCCATCTCACAGGCTTGTATTGCAGCATTCTGCTGCCCACATTTAATGTAGCAATCAGTCAACATTCTGTAATTCCAAACAGTAATCTTCTCGTCATTACAATCACTCACATGAATAACGCAATTACATACTGTACCACACAGCGTTTCCATGAGAACAAAGGCATTGTTGTTGGTCCGGAGATCAGTATTCCTCTCAGGGAGGTGAGAGAGAGGAGCATGCCCTCTTTCTCTTTCTGTCTTCTCTCTTTTTCTCCTCTTCATTCTCTTTCTGACTCTTGACCCCCCCACCCCTACCCTCGGCTCTCTCTGTCTGTCTCTCCCCCCTATCTCTGTCCCCCCTCCCAACTCTCTTTCTGTCACTCCCTCTCCCTTTCTCGGGTGAGAGTTGTCTCTGATTCTCAGTTACCACAAAGACAGGGCTTGTCACTGTATCACTGTGTACCAGGCCTTAGGGAGCCTTCCCAGGGCTGGTGTGAGGGCATGGCCATGGCACTGTGCCATGGATCTGACCAGCCCTCTGAGAACTAGACACTACCACAGGATGACCTCACCCATGACTGGGCAGAATATCACATTCATTGAACTAGATAGATGGATAGATAGATAGATATAGATCTAGAGATTGTGAGAGTGAGACTTTCCCTCATCCATTTTCTATCTTATTCTCTTCCTCACCTCTTACCCTGTTGGACAGGCATCATGGTCTTACGAGCACTAAGACAGCATTGAATGAGCTGTATTCCGCCATAAGCAAACAAGAAAACACTCACCCAGAGGCGGCGCTCCTAGGACTTTATTGCAGGAAAACTTAAATCCATTTTACCAAATTTCTATCAGCATGTTAAATGTGCAACCAGAGGAAAAATAACTCTGGACCACCTTTACAACACACAAAGAGATGCATACAAAGCTCTCCCTCACCCTCCATTTGGCAAATCTGACCATAGTTCTATCCTCCTGATACCTGCTTACATGCTACAATTAAAGCAGGTAACTAGATGAATAAAAAAAAGTGGTCAGATGAAGCAGATGCTAAGCTACAGGACTGTTTTGCTAGCACAGACTGGAAAATGTTCCGGGATTCCTCCGATGGCATTGAGGAGTACACCACATCAGTCATTGGCTTTATCAATGGGTGCATTGATGATGTCGTCCCCACAGTGACCGTACGTACATACCCCAAACAGAAACCATGGATTACAGGCAGCATCCGCACTGAACTCAAGGCTAGAGCTGCCGCTCTCGAGGAGCGGGACTCTAACACGGAAGCCTATAAGAAATCCCGCTATGCCCTCCGACGAACCATCAAATACGCAAAGCGTCAATACAGGACTAAGATTGAATTGTACTACACCGGCTCTGACACTCGTCGGATGTGTCAGGGCTTGCAAACCATTACAGACTACAAAGGGACGCAAAGCCAAGAGCTGCCCAGTAACACGAGCCTACCAGACGAGCTAAACTACTTCTATGCTCGCTTCGAGGCAAATAACACTGAAACATGCATGAGAGCACCAGCTGTTCCAGAATCGTTTAAGTTTTAAGATGGTGGTACAGAGATGGTCTCCGAGCTTCAGGTCCTTAGGAAACTATGCAGCAATTTGTTTTTTTAATGTATTATTTCTTACATTGTTACCCCAGAAAATCTCAAGTGTTATTACATACAGCCGGGAAGAACTATTGGACATAAAAGCGACGTCAACTTACTGTGTGGATTTGGGGACTGTGAATAAATCCCTGGTGGCATGTATGGTGGGGTAAGTATTTCTGTCAGAGCCAGTTGATTATACAGAATTTTGAATTTTGAACATAATAATATATATTTTTAAAAAATGATGCAGTCAATCTCTCCTATACTTTGATCCAAGAGAGACTGACATGCATGTTGTTGACATAACCCCCCTGTGTACATTGTAAGGGCAAAGATGTGCTGCTCTGTTCTGGGACAAATGCAGCTTTTCTACGTCCTTCTTTGCAGCACTTGACCATAACCACCAAGACACAGATACTAGTACCACTACTCCATTACTTACTCTACATCACAAACAACACCGATGATTTCCCCGTGGTGTTATTATTGGAGTGTCGCCAACTCCTCTCCTTCATCTGGAATAACGGCTGTTGTTCAGAGTGTGTGTGTGCGTCTGTGCATGCGTGCGTTTGTGTGTGCGGGCGTAACCTGTGTAAAGTGTGTTTTACGGACAAGTTATGCTGCCCTACTCCGGTTTTTGTCATGAGCAAAGTGATATTCCCTGCCCAAAACAAAAATTGATTCTCATGGGAATTCGGTCAGACTTCGGCAGAACATTGAAAGGTAAATTGCAAATAATATATCCTTTTTTGGGCCATGTTTCTCAAGATCCATTCGTCTGAATACTCAATTGAACTAAGCTGGAGGGGTTCCAATATTGAGACACTGTTTTATAAGCACTAAGACTCTCAAGGGTTCGGGAGCCTGAATGAAAATGGATACCTGACTTCATAACATTACTGCCCATCGACTTTTGTGTTAACCTTGAACGTCTCTGGCAAAAGTAAGTTAGTGAAGATATTTTTTGAAGTATCATGGTTTAGAAGTGAATATAATGAATGTGTCTGCAGTGTGTCTGTCTTCTTTTGCCAATGCTAGGTTCTCTAAACACTCTCTCAACGTTGAGAGAACATTAGCATGTCTTATTAGCATGTCTTATTAGCATGTCTTACTGTTAGGGCCGTGTGTTTTCTTTCTTATTTTTTTTTAACCACATGACCGGACTATGAAAAGCCCTAGTTATGCAATAGCCTACATCAAGAGACCAGAGGGCTTTTTCTCTCAGATCCTTAACAGGGAGTTGAAATGGCCTCTGGTAAAAATGAAGCACTACGTGTAACATTTCATGGCTCCAATGTCCCTGAGGGACTTCAAATCAATGTTTGTAACTGTGTGTTCTGCATGGCTGCAGGAGGAACTACATTTCAACTAGTCTGTATATTTTTTTAATTTTTTTATTTTACCTTTATTTTACTAGGCAAGTCAGTTAAGAACAAATTCTTATTTTCAATGACGGCCTAGGAACAGTGGGTTAACTGCCTGTTCAGGGGCAGAACGACAGATTTTGTACCTTGTCAGCTGGGGGATTTGAACTTGCAACCTTTTGGTTACTAGTCCAACACTCTAACCACTAGGCTACCCTGCCACCCCACAGACATGAAACGCTCTTCAGCTCTCATTGCACTCAATAGTAGCCGGGCAGCAAGTCAGCTCCTATTACTTTAACTGTGGCAGCTAGCCTGTGGTCATTATATTGAATCTTTCAAACAAGGCTATCAGTGTTACAGATTAGTTTTTCCATGTTCATTAGCAACATATCATTTATTGATAACTGTTCAAGGTAATCTAGTCCTCCCAGCGTTCTATCCGTGATTTAAAACACAACCATTCTTCTCTTGAGTCTTTTTGAGGGTGTGTGTAAATTGAATGTGTATTGTTTGTCTCTGGGTGAGTCCCAAATGCTACCGTATTCCCTATGTGTCCATATGGAAGAAGCTTTACTTTTAGCTCGGGCTGACCAGGTCTCATAGGAATAGGGTGTCATTTGGGACTTATTCTAGATCTCTGTAATATGCTATCGTCTCATAGGTCCAAGTGTCAGCAGCACAATCACAGGACAGGAGTTTCACTGACAGTTCTTAGATCAATACTGTTTGTGACAGCGTTACGCATGTACCCATGTAATAGTACCATAGCTGCTGACAGATTTATAGCAGCGCAGTATTGCAATAAGGAGAGAGAGAGGAGACACGGTGTGGTCTGTTCCTCGGGTCCTAGATTAGTTGTGGCTGAGTTATTAAGCAGCCCCCCCCCCTTTTCTATATCTGATTTAGGATCAGGTGATAAACAGTGTTTCACTTAAAGACATGCGAAAGATACCTAATTCAGTGTAGGAAGATTGATTGAGAAAGAAAATGCTGACGCGTGCAGGGGATGTTTGTCGTGTTGGAGTGGGTGTGTGACTTGATACATGTCTAGTATTAGTCAAGAAAGCAGTCTGATGGAAACTGTTTATTCTCCCAATGCTATGTTTACAGGTTAGTCCATGTCAGGGATAGGAACTGGAAACATTTTGCTTATGGCCCCCACAAGGCTAGGGCCAGCTCTGACTGCAGGGTGGGTATGCAGACCCACTCCCATCAAAGTTGCCCATGCCTGGCGTGTGTCCAGGTAATGGAAGAGCTATTTCAATGTAATACTCCCATCTATTGGTGGTTTTGTGTGGTACATACATACTCAACCAAACTGATACTGTGGCTCTTTTTGAAGGTGCAGATGATTTGCCATATGTGAAGATACTGTAATAGATGACTGCTACTTTCATATCACCAACTGTGTTAGACCCATGTGATTATTTTACAAAGGGGAGAAAATAAGAATGCTTCCAAAGTCTTCAAACATTTCCATAACGAAATAGATCCATGTTGCATGTATCTAGCATTGACCCATAAGAGTCTAAGCCCTGTCTAAGCCGGGGGGGGGCACCCATTCAAATGAGTGAATTTGGCTATTTAAGCCACACCCATTGCGGACAGGTGTATAAAATCGAGCACAAAGCCATGCAATCTCCGTAGACAAATCTTGGCAGTAGAATGGCCTTACTGAAGAGCTCAGTGAATTTCAACGTGGCACCGTCATAGGATGCCACCTTTCCAACAAGTCAGTTTGTAAAATGTTTGCCCTGCTAGAGCTGCCCCGGTACTGTAAGTACTGTTAATGTTATGTGGGAACGTCTAGGAGCAACAACGGCTCAGCCGCAAAGTTTGAGGCCACACAAGCTCACAGAAAAGACTGTCCTCAGTTGCAACACTCACTACCGAAGCAACGTCAGCACAATAACTGTTCGTCTGGAGCTTCATAAAATAGATTTCCATGGACGAGCAGCCGCACACAAGCCTAAGATCACCATGCACAATGCCAAGTGTTGGCTCGATTAGTGTAAAGCTCGCTGCCATTGTTCTCTGGATAAGTGGAAACGCGTTCTCTGAAATTATGAATCACACTTCACAGTCTGGCAGTCCAAAGGACAAATCTGGGTTTGGCGGATGCCAGGAGAACGCTACCTGCCCCAATACATTGTGCCAACTGTAAAGTTTGGTGGAGGAGGAATAATGGTCTTGGGCTGTTTTTCATTGTTTGGGCTAGGCCCCTTAGTTCCCCTTAGGGAAATCTGAACCCTACAGCATACAATGACATTCTAGATGATTCTGTGCAGTTTGTGGAAGGCCCTTTCCTGTTTTAGCATGACAATGCCCAGTGCACAAATCGAGGTCCACACAGAAATGGTTTGTCGAGATCGGTGTGGAAGAACTTGACTGGCCTGTACAGAGCCCTGACCTCAAGCCCATCGAACACTTTTGGGATGAATTGGAATGTCGACTGTGAGCCTACATCAGTGCCCAACCTCACTAATGCTCTTGTGGCTGAATGGAAGCAAGTCCCCGCAGCAATATTCTAACATAGTGGAAAGCCTTCCAAGGATAGTGTTATAGCAGCAAAGGGGGGACCTACGCCATATTAATGACCATCATTTTGGAATGAAATGTTCCACTAGCAGGTGTCCACATACTTTTGGACATGAAGTGTATATGGAATTATTTTAAGAAGGTCATACCAGGGATCGTTTAGCTATTTGATTTTGAATTTTAAGACTCCTTAAAGTATAACAAATCTGAAAAATAATGTTTGGCCTTACTGCTTATTAGCCCGTACAAACAAATTGAATAACAGATTCACTACATGGAACAACAGATTAGTCCCAAAAAAGACCTAAGAGAAGTTTGTTCTGAAATGTCTGTTCTATATCTGAGAGATATCAGAAAGATCAGGAAACATTTATTTAAAAAAATTATATGTATCTAACCCCTTATTTCTGGTACTAAACAGTCTCCATAAATACTTTTTTAAAATGTTCAACTGGTACCAGGGGACCTTCAGACGAGTCTTATGAGGCCTGTATGTGTTCGTGAGAGTCTCACCTTTGCACAGGTCATATTAGTGGGTGGACCAAACCTTTCAGACACTATAGACGATTTTGTGAGAAGACGGTTTTTCAGGATGTCTCAAACACCGCTCTACCTCTGTCACCTTTCACCTCAGATGCGGAAGTGCGATATAGGCGGATGCAGTGGATTAAGACACATCCAATGCAAAAATAATAGATATCTCTTGCTCACACTGACAGATTTGTTATTTTTTCACGGACCCATTTAATTCCAATGATTTAGAACCAAAGCATTGCAGTAACTAGGAAACACTTACATTCAAAGTAAGATATATCACCATTACATGCAGTAAGGAACTAAACAAGCAAAAATGTTTGAAAGAAGATGAGCTTATGAATAAATAAAATGTTATTTTAGAAAACTATACCCTTTCAGCAGAGGAAGAAACAGATTCGAAAAACGTCTCAAATAGAACTAGATCAAATGTACATGCATTTAGCTATAGGGGCCTTCATTAGATCTGGAGCAAAATGGGTTGAGGAGGGTAACAAAAACTCTAGAATTTTTTTTTTTGCTCTTGAAAAAAGGATCTATGAGATATAGAACTTGTGTAAGTGTAACGGTCGTCGGTGGAAGAAGGTGAGGACCAAAGCGCAGCGTGGTACTTGTTCATGTTATTTATTTAAACGGAACACTATCAAACAAAGAAACAAAAAAAGCACAACCGAAACAGCTCCGTCAGGTGCAACACACACTAAACAGACAAATAATCACCCACAACTCAAGGGTGAAAACAGGCTGCCTAAGTATGGTTCTCAATCAGGGACAACGATTGACAGCTGCCTCTGATTGAGAACCATACCAGGCCAAACACAGAAATACCAAATCATAGAAAAAAGAAAATAGACTGCCCACCCAAATCACACCCTGACCATACTAAAAAAAAGACATCACAAAGGAACTAAGGTCAGAACTTGACAGTAGGAATCCTAAGGTCATCTCAGACGTTGTATATTCTTTTTTTCGAAGGAAATCTGTATAAATCTAGTTTTAATGGGATTGAATGTGAACATTTTATGAAACACGTCCAAGGTCATGTTCCGATTATTTCTGATGAGTTCAAGTCCATATTTTGTATTTATTTGATTTGCGCCCGAGTGGTGCAGCGTTCTGAGGCACTGCGTCTCAGTGTAAGAAGGGTCACCGCAGTCTCTGGTGTGAATCCAGGCTGCATCACATCCGGCTGTGATTGCGAATCCCATAGGGCGGTGCACTATTGGCCCAGCGTCGTCCGGGTTTGGCCGGGGTAGGCTGTCATTGTAAATAATAATTTGTTCTTAACTGACTTGCCGAGTTACATTTTAAAAAGTCCATATGGTGAAGGTGAGTTCTCTATAGTTGAGATTAGAGATGCTCTTAAATATATGAAGAAGGGCAAAGCACCTGAAACAGACGGAGGAACCAGTATTCAACACGAGGAACCAGTATTTAGAGGAACCAGTATTCAACACATTCCAAGAATGCCGAGCTAAGGGTGAGATGATTACTACCGTGGCGCATGGGGTTATTTTCTTAATAGCAAAGCCTGATAAAGATCCCCTTTTCATAGATAATTGGAGACCTATTACATCATTAAATACATATTATAAATTGATAACTTAGCATACGCTAATGGACTTAAAATGGGCCTAAAACACCTTATTAACCAAACTGGTTTCATGAAATGTCGCCACATCAGCTGAAACATTAGATTAGTTTCATACTTGATTATGCTGATTCAATTGAATCTGAGGCTATTATTTTATTCCTCGACTTTTGTAAGGCATTTGATACAATAGAACACAAATGACTAATACATCCGTTGTACACTTTTGGTTTCGGGACTAGCTTGGTCTCTGTTATTATAGTATCACATCCGGGCGTTGATTGGGAGTCCCATATCATATGGCGGTGCAAAATTGGCCCAGCATCGTCCAGGTAAGCCGTCATTGCAAATAAGAATTTGTTCGTGACTTGCCTAGTTAAATAAAGGTTAAATTTAAAAATAAAAAAAAGTTTTTTATATATAATATAATAATATAATTATATATATATATATGTTAATACCGTAGTTCTATTATGATCAATTGTAACACATCTAAAATATTTCATGTTCACCATAGTTTACGCCAGGGTTGCCCTATTTCAGCTTTCTTATTCGTTTTAGTTGTAGAATTGCTATCTATTTTCATTTTAAACCACCCTGAATTAAAAGGTATTTCACTATTTGGACAATAAATACAAATATCTCAGTTAATAGATGATACAACTCTGTTTCTAAAAGACAAGTATCAAGTTGCTATTGCACCAAATATTATCAAATCATTCTCTTCAGCTTCTGGTCTGGAACTTAAATAAACGCGGGCTAAAAAAAAATCCCTACCTAACTCAAATGACCAATCTATTGAGAATATTCCAGTGAAAGATCATGTGAAATATTTAGTGGTGCACATAGCCAAAAAAACACATTATCCGTCAACAATTAAACTTCTCTCAGAGATGAAAGAAAACCAAATCCATCTTTAAAAACTGGTTCCAGCGTGACCTCTCTGTTGTTCGAAGGGTTTTATTATCCAAAGCATAGGATTTGTCACATTTGTCTACCCCGCTATATCCTTATTTGAAGATGATCAAACCAGCAAAGATATCAACAAAACTTTTCTAGACTTTATATGGAAAAATAAACCGCATCGATTTAAGAAATCTGTAATATCAAACCAAAGAACTGATGGTGAGCTTGATTTCATTGATATCAACAATACCTTTAAGGTAAACTGGATTAAAAGATGTATGCTTAGCTCTGAGCCTATATGGTACTTCATTCCCTGTCATATTTTTATGAAATTGGATGGTCTTCAATTGTTGTGGAAGTGCAACTATTCTCCTGCAAAAATATCCATCAAACTGTCCAAATTTCATGAACAAGCCCATTTAGCCTGGAAACTATGTTACGTTCACAACTTCTCCCTACACAAAACACTTCTGTGGAGCAACACATATACTGTTGTTAAAAACAAGTCTTTATTCTTCCATAAGTGGTTTGAAAGAAATACAAATGTTGTGCTTGATTTATTTGATAAAGAAGGGAATATACTCTCTTATAGAAAGTTCTTAGAAACATATCAATTCCCAATACATTATACAGAATGTAATTCTGTATGCAAGCAATACCTTCAGGACTTAATGAAATCAAATTTGTGTTTCGTAGAACAAACACATCAAGAATATGCACAGTTTATGTTAGAAGGTTGCCCCCTGCTGGACAAGGAATGTAATAATACTTTTTTAGGGAACTTTTTCACTCCAAGAACAAGATCTCACCTAGAGGGAAACGCACATATTACTGAAAATGAATGGAAGAAAGCTTTGTTTTCCCTCACAAAAGTTGCATATAAAAAAAGTTACATAATTTCACTTTAGAATCTTGCACAAAATATACCTTTGCAATAACTTGGTTGCGGCAGCAGGTAGTCTAGTGATTAGAGAGTTGGGACAGAAACTGAAAGGTTGCTAGATCGAATCTGCCCTTGAACAAGGGAGTGCCTAGGCTGTCATTGTAAATAATACTTTTTTCTTAACTGACTTGCTTAGTTCAATTTTAAAAACCCATGGAATTAGAGGTCATAGCTCTTTTTTGTGATAAAGAAGGCAAAACTATTATGCACATTGTGAAGTTATTTTGGAGTAAGTAATTATATTTTTAATTTCATTATTAAGAACCATGTATTTACAATGACAGATGTAATATGTTATTATTCAAATGAAAACAAAACTACTGAAATACTCAAACATTTTTTCATTCTCTCTGGTAAATTTGACATAACACAAAAACAAATATTTGAAATCTGTCCCCAAATGCAATATATTTTTTACTTGAAATCCAACAATTTTAATAAAATCTCTAGAATTTAGTCAATAACAAATAAAACGATGTATTCATACAACTCTATCGTAGGGTTAGACCTCGTTCTATTTATTTTATTTGAGGTACTTTTGAGGTACTTTAACAACAACGATATGTGTAGCTTATTGTCCTTATGCAATCAGAAAACCTGATTCATTGTATTGAAGATGCCCTTAGGAATGGAGTTTTCTTCACCTATGTTCACTTAGACCCCCTGCGTTGTATGCTTTGACTATCCATTATAAATATGAAATATAATAATGAACACTCACAATGGGTACTAATTATTATAGACACCACACAGACTAGAGGCAGGGTAAGATATCTTAATTATCTACATTTTGTTTTACAGTTATGGTGACTGATGTTATGCGTCATTTTACTACGTTGTGTGATTATGACATGTTACACAAGTGTAATAATGCATTCCTTTGACTCTTCCCTATGCAGTAGACCTGATTTAATCATTGACCCAGTCCTCATCTCCAGTCTGGCTGGCGGTAAACAGCAGCAGAAGGGCCTCACCATGTCATAAAATGATTGATCATCTCTGAAGTCTTAATGAACATTGAGGCGGGTCACACTAACGACCCCCATTTATCCTTTATGAGCAGCACGGATCATGCAACGTGTGTGTGTGTGTGTGTGTGTGTGTGTGTGTGTGTGTGTGTGTGTGTGTGTGTGTGTTTCTACACAGCATTATCAAACTATAAAGGGTTTACAAGATTGTCCCTATTAACCCAGGGGAAGATTATGGCTGGATGTGCACGACAATTAGCTTTATTGAGACATGCATTTGATCATAGGCCTCTATTCAACTTAATAATAATGAGATTAAAATAGAGCACAATAATGCCATTGTTGTTTTGGTAGAATGTGGATGATAGGTCTAACCCTCATGACTGGCTTGTATAACCTGTGTGGATGAGGTTGATGGACTGTAATTCTAACTAGGTGGACAGTGCCCACTCCGGCTAGATTCTCAACAGGGTACGATGGCACTCGTGACTCAATGCCAGGTCGTGGACTACGCCAACCGTGTGCCAGCCAATGCCAATACGGTGGGCCTGAGTAAGCTCACATTTCAGGTCTGCGGTGAATGTCAGTTCTCACATTTCTATCTCTATTTCCAGAGGTCTGGAAAGTGTCTGTCTAGGACGGTTTCGAGACCCTTTGATATCATTAGCGGCACACGTTTACAGAGACTCATGTGAGCAAAGGTTATGGCCAAGAGCAATAATAGCATACTGGTGTTGGGCCCATGCTCGAGGTAGAAGTTACCCATTTAAGATCAAAGTTGCCCCTAACCACAGATCTAGGATCAGATTCCTCTATTCCCCAATCATAACCTTAACCGTTATGAGGATGAAAAATGCCTGATCACACTATATGGTCTCTTGGCTTTAAGTGGTCCTATGTGGCTTTAAGTGGTCCTATGTGGCTTTAAGTGGTCCTATGTGGCTCGAGTCGGTAGAGCATGTTGTTTACAATGCCGTGGGTTAAATTTGGACCAACCACGTATAAAATGTATTCATGCATGATTATAAGTTGCTTTGGGTAAAAGTGTCTGCCAACTGGTGTCTATAATTATGTTATGATAAGCTCAAGACTTGAAAACACTGTCCCTTCATGGAGACATACATACTGTATGGTATTACAGTGAATGACAGCTGTTGACCTGCATTTACAGCGGAATAATTTAGCATCCAATTCTCACTAGCTCATTCATATAAAAATGTTTTTATGAGCTGGGGGTGTCAGTGGTAAGGCACACACAAGATTATGAATTGATGGACTACCCAAGGGTTCTCCAACTGGAGGCCCCCGTGCCGAATTTGGCCCGCGGGTGATTTTATTTGGCCCTCTGAGTTTTCTGAGCAATTATTATTTTAGTTTTTGGGGACATAAAATACTGTAATAACACCAGGAAATGAGCTCCATTAAAGAAATCTGTTCCCAAGTATTGCCATGCATAATAGAGAGACACGTGATCTCATACAAATCTAAGCAAGGTTTAAAATGATTATTTTAGTCAAACATTATGTCTGTTTGGGCTTCCTGCAGTCTACAAATGATTTGTAGTTCTGCCCCCCCGAGCCATCCGCTCCAGAAAAATCACCCCGCACCCTGAATCTAGTTGATGATCCCTGGATCATATTTATAAACAGGCTTGGCTTTCCAATAACGCAACGTAGAGAAAAAAAACAATAGAGGGCGCAATGCACACACCGACAGACCAGCTCTGCTTGACTACACACCAGAAATATAATGGAGAAACATATGTGGTAATATAAATCATCCAATTATCCATTATGAAGAGATAACAGATATTGTGGCATTCATTATGTATCAAGCCATTTTAAATTCCCATGAAGTCAACCAAAAAAAAATGAATGTCTTTATACGTTGATAAAGGCTTTCAGTGTATCTCTCCAGAGAGAATGTCAATGCGTCCCTAAGTGTGTTGCCTGTGTGTTTTGTCTGGGCCATTATACATGTGTGTTTGGATGTGGGATCAAATGTTCCTATCTTTAAACAACAGCCAATTTATTTCCTGCATTAATCGCTTGTCTGCAGCTGCTCTCCTTCTCCCGATTCTTCTCACTTTCTCCATCTCTCTCCCCTTGCCTCGCTTTCTCTCCATCTCTCTCTTTCTCTCTCGCTCTCTCTCGATACTATCAGGTGATATGGCATGCCATTGTAGGGCTAATGGGTCCTGATGGTGTTTTTAAGAACCTCTGTACCCCATTCTTGTTCCCGCTTGACCAAAGTCCAAAGTAATTTTACACCCCCACAGGACCTAGCAATTTATTATTGTACGGGGGTGTATAGTGTTGAGGATGGGTATGTCGCACTGATGCGTGCATGATGGTACCATACACTACCATAATGTCTGGAGAAACACTCCATATTGTAGAGGATGGGCATGTATTGAACGTAAAACGTGAACATGGAGTACTTTGAGATGAAACAAGGCTCCAATAAAAGACACACAAAAGAACTAGGCCATCTGACGGAGGCCAGGCTCTTTCCAAATATTGACTCGGTTCCATTACTCGGCGTGTGCTGCTGTAGTAGTTTTATGGATCTTTGGGGATGCGTGCTGGTATTCGGAGAGAAAGTGTACTGATATTAGTGTAAAGAGAGGCGGTCTGATCGGAAAATAGGAATCATTCACAGATAACATGGTTCATGTGACCTTTTTAAATAGAGGATGATTTTATGAAATATATCCTAACGTGTGGAATAAAGGATTCACATACACTTTTGCCTGCATAGTGAAATAAGAATCATAGGGAAATCACGTGTGATCGGCAAGCTTTATATTGCAATCTACACAGTGAAGATGGATCACTTTTTGTCACAGTATACTGGTTTTTGTTGTTGTTTTTACATATTTGAAAATAATATAAAGCTTCAATGATTGTTGCAATATAAAGTTACTCTGCACAGGCAGAACCTGCATTTAATATTTGTTCTGTAAAGAAACTCAGTCTGTCTGAGTTATGAATGCTTTTATACATCCTCCATGGCCCACCTTTGTTCCCTCCCATCCCTTTAGTCTTCTCACTATTGGTATTTCCCAACCACCAGCATCCCCACGCCGTGTTGCCCTGACAACAGACACCTGGGCCAGCGTTTCCTTTTTAGACTCATGCATGACTGATGAGGTCTTCCCACCTTTCAGCCGGGGACTGGGCTGAGACTCGAAGCGCGCGAGCCAGCTCACGGCTGGCAGGCGCTCCGCTTCTCTCGGGAAACGCCAATATCATTACAACAATAGCAATCACCGTGTTTCATTTTCTCTACTCCGCTAGAGACGGTTCCCCGCTTCCGCCTGATTCGATAAAGCACTGCTTACCGAGGGTAATTGCCCCCCCCCCCCTCTTGTCGTCGCCTTGTCAACAGTGTAGACGGCCGTGCAATTCCACTAGTGTGCCTTTTGGGCTCAATCACTCCTCACTGTCACCTGCTATAACAAGAAAAGAGGCATATTTTGGGGGGGATTTTCACAAAGGAGATTTGATGTGAATACATTTTTGTTGACTCAGTAGAAAAGGTCATCCATCTATTTTACCCTTAAGATAAAGCCCAGCTAATTTGGATAAGTCTATTTTCAAGCCACACCCTATAGCCACACCCTATAGCCACAACCTATAACCACACCCTATAGCCACACCCTATAGCCACACCCTGACTGTAAAGCCTGTTGTGGATGTGAGATGAAAATATGTATTTCCTAACCACCCCTCCATTTTCTGGCTGGTGGAAACCTGATGTCTTGTTCCCTCAGCTAAATAACGAGCTAATTTCTGCTCTTTCTAAAATAGCTGGAGTAATTCCAGGACTGATCATTGTGGCTATGAATAGGGAAAGGGCTATTTCTCATCTATGCTTTGGCAGTTTATGTCTTGTCAATGAGAGCTGTTCTGATTTCAATAGTACCTGACAGATCATTTAAGATGTGACTGACTGGTGAAAGAGGGAGGGCTACAGTATATCCCCTCCAGCCAATGTTTTATACCTCAAATGCATTTTCTCTTCTTTCTGAAAAGGGCGTTGCATTTCATTGTACAGCGCGCACACACACACACACACACACACACACACACACACACACACACACACACACACACACACACACACACACACACACACACACACACACACACACACACACACACACACACACACACACACACACACACACACACACACAGTCCAACAGAATGAGCGACAGCCATAATCCGAGGTGCGATTGATCTCTTCGTCTTGTATCCACTGAAGGAAAATCACTTCAGACACACCCTCCACCAGACAACACACACTCTACCCCTCCATCCCTCCTCAACTCCAACGCCCCTATTTGGTCGGACCAGATAAAGACCCACTATGCCCTTCCATCTCTCCCTCCATCACCCTGTCCTCTCTCACCACTGCTCCCATCCAGACTCCCCACACCTTGCCTTCTGCCCCAATATTGTCCCTGTTTTGATCTCCACTGGTGAAATCCGAAAGTGGCGCGATTCAAAGCACCGGTTGCTATGGTTCTCCCACTTAGATTGCATTACTATAGCAACGCTGTTTCCCTGGGCCTGGGCTAAAAGTTACCCAGCAGGACTCCCAGGTATTAAAGGGATACTTCAGGATTTTGGCATACCAACAACCCACCCGGGGAAGTTACAGCATGCTAGTAGATACCCATAAACGTACAGTCATTGCGCTAACGGTAGTTAGCATCGGCTTGCAGAACTGCCTCCAACTTCCTTCATACTGGACATAAAAATGGTATTCACGAGTTCATTTGATTCCGGGGAAGTGGATACAGGGCATCATTGCCAAAATGCCGAAGTTCCCCTTTAAGACCCACACAGCACTCAATACATGGCACTTAATAACACAATAATAGCACTATATTTCTGTTCAGGAGTCCCAGACATATATCAAAACAGGATGAAATAATATGCACTCATTTGGGAAGCCACGGTAAGAGTCTGCTTGTTGAAGCAGTGTATAAGCAGTGTATAAGCAGTGTATAAGCAGTGTGTAAGCAGTGTGTAAGCAGTGTGTAAGCAGTGTATAAGCAGTGTATAAGCAGTGTATACGCAGTGCAACAAAAGCGGTGCGTGCTCAACACTTGGGGTAAAACAGACGGTATGGCTAAAACAGATTGGGTTGGCTTAGAACAAAAGGATTCTTGACAACATGTGAACTATATTTCCTCTCCAAATGTTTATTGGAAACATACATTCATTTGCACAATGAGCGCTTGTTACAGTTGTTGGTTAGCTAGCTAGCGAATTTGAGCCATATTATTATAGATGTGACACCTGTCAAAAAGACCTCATAACAAGACATGGAATCAATAACAGAATACAATGAGCTGAAACGAGCCACTCTTCACACGACAGCTTCTTGTCAATTGTCGCTAGCGATCTGACCGTCCAGAATCATAACACCACACCGCCTTATTGCCTCTGCGATGCGCGTCTATCGTTTTCTTGAGTGTTTTTTTGTTGTCGGGCAACCCGTCTATTGCATTCACAGTAATTCAAGCTATTCCAACGCCCATTTTCAGATAAAGCCAAATCACTATCTAATGTATTAGTTGTTGAACCCTGTTTTTACGGGTGTATAAATGTCTGTACGTGGATTGTCATTTAATAGAGCAGTGAAGCTAGTGTGCACAATATAGCCCATACTCCCAACAATCCAGTAGCCTTACTCCTTGCCGTACTAGTAGCTTCAATGTTGCTACAGCATGACTATCGATAGCAGCCGCACCCTCCATCCTGCCTCATGCATCACAAGACACAATATCCACTGACTGATCAATATCTAATGTTACGTCATCAATCAGCTGTTGTCATTTTGCCTTTTCGGCAAAACAGCTGCGAGTTCAGAGTTTTTCTATGGATCTCTGCCTGGCGGTCCAATCAATTCCTCATCAGTTCTGTTTTTGGAAGTGCCCCTTCCCGGAACATGCAGGGATATCGATACTGTCGTTAGGCCCCTGTGTGGTTGATGACGTTGTTCTTTTCTTTTCTTTATGAGGGAAAAAAAGAGGAGGGGGGGGAAGAGGGAGAAAGAAATGAGGGGAGAGGGGCGAGAAAAGTGTGCTGGGGATTCCAGGTACTTCTCAGAACTTTTGAGTCATTTCAAAGGGGAGCGAGGCAAAGAGACGAAGGAAAAGCATTTTCCTATGGCAGAGTGTAATTGAGTCTGAGTAGGCCTGAAAGTGCAATAGAGCGCATACTGTATAGAATCGGGAAGACGTGGCACCCCCCTCCCCGCTGAGATGGCACTTGGGCCCAGAGGGGGTTTCGGAGGCAGGACGGAATGTATGCAGGGCACTTTCCGTGATACCAGCGTTGTTGCCATGACATTGATTGGGCCGAAATTATCTTGGTTTTTTTGTTTGTTAGGGAGCTAAATCGCATGCAGAGAGAGGCGAAGACTCATGCTCGACACTGCAGATGGGATTAGCTATTCGTGGCCCTGTGTTTTGTTGAAACCGACTGAGTGTGCTGTGTCACTGTGTTTTCTTGCTCATTAGTGTTGTCGTGCTCGCTCTCCCCAAGGTCTCTAAGTCTGTCTTAAGAGATGAGTCTGGAGACATCGCTCTCATTAAAGTGTGACTGACAAGCCAACAATGGCGTCCGTCGAGTCGGTTGTGTGGAGTTCTAAATATTTGTCAGTGAAATCGCCTTGATTGGTTCGGAATCGTGTGTGGAGGCGGGAGAGGCCTTTGGTGGGCTGCTGGAATGTGGGAGGTTCTTTTGTGTGTGTGTGTGTGTGTGTGTGTGTGTGTGTGTGTGTGTGTGTGTGTGTGTGTGTGTGTGTGTGTGTGTGTGTGTGTGTGTGTGTGTGTGTGTGTGTGTGTGTGTGTGGAGTTAAGCCCCCTCTTAAGACTCCGAGAGCCAGTGTCTAAAGGGAAGCCATGTCAGGTCAGGTCAATGTCCCAAAGATAGAGGCGGGTAGTGTATGTGTGTGTGTTTGTCAGTGTGTGTGTGTTCGAGCTTGAAAATACTTTGTCCTTCAGGTCATAAAGGAAGAATCCCACCGTCTCACACAGTTAAACCCTTCTAGGGTTTAGCCGAAGTCCAAGGATTTTGTTTGTTTCTCCTCGGCCGTCAGTCTTTCAGTAACAACTGGAAAGAGAAGGCCTCTGTCCTAAACACACAGCCCTTCAAATAAGGCTAAGCTGACAAAAGCCATGTATTATTTATTCATTTATCATCTCCCACTCTCCATGCTGCTGTTCCCTCAGTTTACGTGGGTGATTAAGTAACTAACAATAAACATTACACATTCAGAAGTTTCAAAACAATAAAGACATTACAAATGTCATATTATTTATATATATATATGTGTTGTAACAATGTACAAATGGTTAAAGTACACAAGGGAAAATATGAGTTGTATTTACAATGGTGTTTGTTCTTCACTGGTGGCCCTTTTCTTGTGGCAACAGGTCACAAATGGCGTGATGGCACACTGTGGTATTTCACCCAGTAGATATGGGAGTTTATCAAAATTGGATTTGTCAAATTCTTTGTGGATCTGTGTAATCTGAGGGAAATATGTCTCTCTAATATGGTCATACATTGGGCAGGGGGTTAGGAAGTGCAGCTCAGTTTCCACCTCATTTTGTGGGCAGTGAGCACATAGCCTGTCTTCTCTTGAGAGCCATGTCTGCCTACGGCGGCCTTTCTCAATAGCAAGGCTATGCTCACTAAGTCGGTACATAGTCAAAGCTTTCCTTAAGTTTGGGTCAGTCACAGTGGTCAGGTATTCTGCCACTGTGTACTCTCTGTTTAGGGCCAAATAGCATTCTAGTTTGCTCAGTTTTTTTGTTAATTCTTTCCAATGTGTCAAGTAATTATCTTTTTGTTTTCTCATGATTTGGTTGGGTCTAATTGTGCTGCTGTCCTGGGGCTCTGTGGGGTGTGTTCGTGTTTGTGAACAGAGCCCCAGGACCAGCTTGCTTAGGGGACTCTTCTCCAGGTTCATCTCTCTGTAGGTAATGGCTTTATTATGGAAGGTTTGGGAATCGCTTCCTTTTAGGTGGTTGTAGAATTTAACGTCTATTTTCTGGATTTTGATCATTAGTGGTTATCGGCCTAATTCAGCTCTGCATGCATTATTTGGTGTTCTACGTTGTACCACCACTCTCTCTCTCACTACCTGCATTCCTGAGAAATGAACAGCCATGAACCACTTCTTCCTCTCTCAGTGTTGGGTCTCAGTAAGAGACACTCTCCCGTCAATAGCCAGTCAGCTGTATACTCCTCCTTGAGTATACAGGGGCCAGTCAGGGTCTGAGGAGAAAGTCACTGTAGTGTGGCGGGTTGTGTGTGTGTGTGTTTTGTGTTTCTTTGTGTCAGGCTGCTTCAAACTCCAGTACCATTAACAGCTTGTACATTTGCACAGGAGGGTCCTACGTTTGTGGAAGACATGCTTTTGAAGCAAGCAACCCCCCCTCCCCACACACACACAGACACAAACACACAGACACAAACATACTTGATCTGAAGGATTGTTGTCATGAGTATCTGATCAAAAAGCCATAGAACTGCAACGCACTGCAAATAATTTGCATTCAAATGTTGAGTGGGAGTGAAGGGAGTGAGGTGTTGTTTTTTTCCTTGCTGATTGCAGGTTTGTCTTATCACTTGAACACGCTTGTCTTGAGAATGGTGCCAGTTGATTTGATTTGAGGCGATGCATAAAAATGTGCTTTTAAACTGGCACTGCTCTCCATTTAGCAGAATCAGCACAACAACTGCAGGTGTAGAACGCAGTGTGTGAATTATAGAGAGACACTAACTCCACCATTCCCCGGTGATGTCATCATGATTTGCTCTGTAGTAAAAGACATTGCTTTAGTGATATGCATCTGTAGATGTGTGTGTGTGTGACATATCAAATCAAATAAAAGTTTATTGGTCGCATACACCGTTTTCGCCGATTTTATAGCAGGCGCAGCGAAATGCTCGTTTTAGTAGCTCCTGACAGTCCAAGAAAAAAATGGCAAACAAAATAATCATCCGAATTAGAAGCAAGAAATCACAAATGTCAGGACGAATCGAGCCACGAACTCAAATAACCCTGTATCAGTAATCCAAATGCAGTCAATGCAGTATACGCACCAAAATATATACAGTGGCAGGAAAAAGTATGTGAACCCGTTGGAATTACCTGGATTTCTGCATAAATTGGTCATAACATTTGATCTGTTCTTCATCTAAGTCATCACGATAGACAAACACAGTGTGTATAAACTAATAACACACTAGTTATTGTGTTGTTCTTGTCTATATTGAATACATCATTTAAAACATGCACAGTGTAGGTTGGAAAAAGTATGTGAACCCCAAGGCTAATGACTTCTCCAAAAGCTAATTGGGGTCAGAAGTCAGCTAACCTGGAGTCCAGTCAATGAGACGAGATTGGAGATGTTGGTTAGAGCTGCCCTGCCCTGCCCTATAAGAAACACTCACAAAATGCGAGTTTGATATTCACAAGAGGCATTGCCTGATGTGAACCATGCCTCGAACAAAAGAGATCTCAGAAGACCTAAGATTAAGAATTGTTGACGTGCATAAAGCTGAAAAGGGTTACAAAAGTATCTCTAAAAGTATCACTCTGTCCGACAGTTGAAGCTCAATAGATGTATGGTAAATGCAACAGGACAACGACCCAAAACACCAAAGTAAATCAACGACAGAATGGCTTTCAACAGATGAAAATACGCCTTCCCTCCTGACCGTTGTGCAGGTCTGATCTGCAAACAACATAAAACGTTTGGTTGAGGTTTTTGCTGCTGAAAGAGGGTCAACCAGTTATTAAGTCCAAGGGTTCGCATACTTTTCCCACCCTGCACTGTGAATGTTTACACTGTGTGTTCAATAAAGACATGAAAACGTATAATTGTTGGTGTGTTATTAGTTTAAGCAGACTGTGTTTGTCTGTTGTTGAAGATCAGATCAAATGTTATGACCAGTTTATGCAGAAATCCAGGTATTTCCAAAGGGGTTCACATACTTTTTCTTGCCACTGCACTAGATACAGCATATTGAAATGAACTTCTTTATTTTTACATTGTAGAAAAGTAATGAAGACCAAAACTATGCAATAACACTTATGAAGTCATGTAGTAACCAGAAAAGTGTGAAACAAATCAAATATATTTTAGATTCTTCAAATAGCCACCCTTTGCCTTGATGACAGCTTTGCACACTCTTGGCATTCTCTCAACAAGCTTCACCTGGAATGTTTTTCTAACAGTCTTGAGGGAGTTCCCACATTTGCTGAGCCCTTGTTGGCTGCTTTTCCTTCACGCTGCGGTCCGACTCATTCCAAACCATCTCAATTTGGTTGAGGTCGGGGGATTGTGGAGGCCAGGTCATCTGATGCAGCGCTCCATCACTCTCCTTCTTGATAAAATAGCCCTTACACAGCCTGGATATGTGTTTTTGGTCATTGTCCTGTTGAAAAACAAATGATAGTCCCACTAAGCCCAAACCAGATGGCATATTGCTGCAGAATGCTGTGGTAGTCATGCTGGTTAAGTGTGCCTTGAATTCTAAATAAATAACAGTGTCACCAGTAAAGTACCGCCACACCAAATACCTCCTCCTCCATGCTTCACAGTGGGAAATACACATGCAGAGATCATCCGTTCACTCACACTGCGTCTCACAAAGACACAGCGGATGGAACCAAAAATCTTCACTTTGGACTCATCAGACCAAAGGACAGATTTACACCAGTCTAATGTCCATTGCTCGTGTTTCTTAGCCTAAGTAAGTATCTTCTTCTTATTGGTGTCCTTTAGTAATGGTTTCTTTGCAGCGATACGACCATGAAGGCCTGATTCACACAGTCTCCTCTGAACAGTTGATGTTGAGATGTGTCGGTTACTTGAACTCTGTGAAGCATTTATTTGGGCTGCAATTTCTGAGGCTGGTAACTCTAATGAACTTATCCTCTGCAGCAGAGGTAACTCTGGGTCTTCCGTTCCTGTGGCGGTCCTCATGAGAGCCAGTTTCATCATAATGCTTGATGGTTTTTGTGACTGCACTTGAAGAAACTTTCAAAGTTCTTGAAATTGTCCGTATCGACTGACCTTCATGTCTTAAAGTAATGATGGACTGTCGTTTCTCTTTGCTTACTTGAGCTGTTCTTTCCATAATATGGACTTGGTATTTTACCAAATAGGGCTATCTTCTGTATACCCCCTACCTTGTCACAGCACAACTGATTGGCTCAAACACATTATGAAGGCTAGGGTCCTTTTTTCTCAATTTGCCCAAAGTAAACTGCCTGTTGCTCAGGCCCTGAAGCCAGGATATGCATATAATTGGTACCATTGGAAAGAAGAAGTTTGACGTTTGTAGAAATTTTAAAATAAGGTAGGAGAAAATCTAAAGAAGAACCAACCAGACATTTATTTTGATAGCCCATGCTCTTGCAATGGAACGTATAGGGAAATAATTAAATCTAGATCCCAGTATGCAATTCCTATGTCTTCCACTGGGTGTCATTTGTCTTTGTTCAAGGTTTCAGCCTTGTTTCTTCCAAAACTAGTAAGAAATATGACTTTTACTGCAGGGACACAGACTTGGAAATCTGTGTATGCACACTCGATGAAGAGGACATGCACCTGCTAATATTGTTTTCCTATTGAACATACTTCTTTCCGTTTGAAATATTATAGTTTAATTACATTTGAGGGTATCTGAGGATTAAATAGAAATGTATTTTGCCTTGTTGAAACAAAGTTTAGGGGTAGATTTTCCGATTCCTATCTTGGCATGTTGAACGAGTGGATTACTCAAATCGATGGCGCCAACTAAACAGACCTTTTGGGATATGAAGATAGATTTGATCCAACAAAATGACACTTCATGTTATAGCTGGGACCCTTTGGATGACAAATCAGAGGAAGATTTTCAAAAAGTAAGTGAATATTTATTAAACCAGTGCCGGTGGAATTTTTTTTTTATGTGGGGCGCCGTCCTCAAACAATCGCATGGCATGCTTTCGCTGTAAAGCCTACTGTAAATCGGACAGTGTAGTTAGATAAACAATAATTTAAGCTTTTAACCGAATTAAGATAATTTAACCAAATTAAGATATTGTATGTACCTAAATGTTTAATATCCATAATTTTTATGATTACTTATTTGAATTGCGCGCCCTCCATTGCCTAGTCTTAAGAAATTCCACAAATGTACTTTTAAGAAGGCATACCTTAATTGAAATGCATTCCAGGTGACTACCTCATGAAGAGAATGAGAGAATGCCAAGAGTGTGCAAAGCTGTCATCAAGGCAAAGGGTGGCTATTTGAAGAATCTCAAATATAAAATATTTGTTTAACACTTTTGGTTACGACATGATTCCATATCTGTTGTTGCATAGTTTTGATGTCTTCATTATACTAAAATGTAGAAAATAATACAAAATAAATAAAAAACCTTGAATGAGTAGGTGTTCTAAAACTTTTGACCGGTAGTGTATATGAAGAACCCAGTATGTAAATACAAATACAGGCGGGGTGTGTATAACAAAACTAAATTATATGTACAGCAGAAAATACAGTATATTACAATGAGCTATGTCAATAATCCAATATGTAAATACAGGTGGGGTGTGTATAACAAAACTAAATGCAATGCAATGACCAAAAGTATATGGACACCTGCTCGTCAAACATCTCATTCCAAAATCATGGGCATTAATATTGAGTTGGTCCCTTTGCTGCTATAACATCCTTCACTCTTCTGGGAAGGCTTTCCACTAGATGTTGGAACATTGCTGCGGGGACTTGATTCCATTCAGCAACAAGAGCATTAGTGAGGTCGGGCACTGATGTTGGGCGATTAGTCCAGGCTCGCAGTTCACGTTCCAATTCATCCCAAAGGTGTTCGATTGGGTTGAGGTCAGGGCTCTGTGCAGGCCAGTCAAGTTCTTCCACACCGATCTCAACAAACTATTTCTGTATGGACCTCGATTTGTTGCACAGGGACATTGTCATGCTGGAGTAGAAAAGGGCCTTCCCTAAACTGTTGCCACAAAGCTGGAAGCACAGAATCGTCTAGAATGTATGCTGTAGCGTTAAGATTTTCCTTCACTGGAACTAAGCTAAACCAAACTAAACCAAGCCGGAACCATGAAAAACAGCCCCAGACCATTATTCCTCCTCCACCGAACTTTACAATTGGCACTATGTATTCGGGTAGGTAGCGTTCTCCTGGCATCCGCCAAACCCAGATTCGTTAGTCGGACTGACAGATGGTGAAGTGTGATTCATCACTCCAAAGAACGCGTTTCCACTGCTCCAGAGTCTAATGGATCCCAGCCTGCGACCCAAAACAACGACGTCGTAAAAGAGGGAAACGAAGCGGTCTTCTGGTCAGGGTCCGGAGACAGGCACATCGCGCACCACTCCCTAGCATACTACTCGCCAATATCCAGACTCTTGACAACAAGGTTGATGAAATCCGAGCAAGGGTAGCATTCCAGAGGGACATCAGAGACTGTAACGTTCTTTGCTTCACGGAAACATGGCTCACTCGAGAGACGCTAACGGAATCGGTGCAGCCAGCTGGTTTCTTCACGCATCGCGCCGACAGAAACAAACATATTCCTGGTAAGAAGAGGGGCGGGGGTGTATGCCTTATGGTTAACGAGACGTGGTGTGGTCACAACAACATACAGGAACTCAAGTCCTCCAGTTCACCTCCTCACAATCAAATGTCAACCGCATTATCTACCAAGGGAATTCTCTTCGATTATAATCACAGACATATATATTCCCCCCCCAAGCAGACACATCGATGGCCCTGAACAAACTTTATTTGACTCTTTGCAAACTGGAAACCACATATCCTGAGGCTGCATTCATTGTAGCTGGGGATTTTAACAAGACTAATCTGAAAACAAGACTCCCTAAATTGTATCAGCATATCGATTGCGCAACCAGGGCTGGTAAAACCTCGGATCATTGCTGTTCTAACTTCCGCGACACATATAAGGCCCTCCCCCGCCCTCCTTTTGGAAAAGCTGACCACGACTCCATTTTGTTGCTCCCTGCCTACAGACAGAAACTAAAGCAAGAAGTTCCCGCACTCAGTTCTGTTCAACGCTGGTCCGACCAATCTGATTCCACGCTTTAAGACTGCTTCGGTCACGTGGACTGGGATATGTTCTGCATTGCGTCAAACAACAACATTGACGAATATGCTGATTCGGTGAGCGAGTTCATTAGAAAGTGCATTGATGATTTCGTTCCCATAGCAATGATTAAAACATTCCCAAACCAGAAACCGTGGATTGATGGCAGCATTTGCGTGAAACTGAAAGTGCGAAACCCTGCTTTAAACCAGGGAAAGGTGACCGGAAACATGACCGAATACAAACAGTGTAGCTATTCCCTCCGCAAGGCAATAAAACATGCTAAGTGTCAGTATAGAGACAAAGTAGAGTCACAATGCAACCAAAACCTGCGGACTCTCCTTCACTGCAGCCGAAGTGAGTAAAACATTTAAACGTGTTAACCCTCGCAAGGCTGCAGGCCCAGACGACATCCCCAGCCGCGCCTTCAGAGCATGAGCAGACCAGCTGGCTGGTGTGTTTACGGACATATTCAATCCATCCTTATCCCAGTCTGCTGTTCCCACATGCTTCAAGAGGGCCACCATTGTCCCTGTTCCCAAGAAAGCTAAGGTAACTGAGCTAACGTCATTGACATGACCAACTCCAGCCATTTTACTACCGCCCGTAGCACTCACTTCCGTCATCATGAAGTGCTTTGAGAGACTAGTCAAGGACCATATTACCTCCACCCTACCTGACACCCTAGACCACTCCAATTTGCTTACCGCCCAAATAGGTCCACAAACGATGCAATCTCAACTACACT
The DNA here is from genome assembly GCF_023373465.1 of Oncorhynchus keta. Taxonomy (NCBI): domain Eukaryota; kingdom Metazoa; phylum Chordata; class Actinopteri; order Salmoniformes; family Salmonidae; genus Oncorhynchus; species Oncorhynchus keta. The sequence continues at coordinate 55,127,462 of NC_068455.1, read as the reverse complement.
GCACACTTCCCTAACCCATATGGACAAGAGGAATACCTATGTGAGAATGCTGTTCATCGACTACAGCTCAGCATTTAACACCATAGTACCCTCCAAACTCGTCATCAAGCTCGAGACCCTGGGTCTCGACCCCGCCCTGTGCAACTGGGTACTGGACTTCCTGACGGGCCGCCCCCAGGTGGTGAGGCTAGGTAACAACATCTCCACCCCGCTGATCCTCAACACTGGAGCCCCACAAGGGTGCGTTCTGAGCCCTCTCCTGTACTCCCTGTTCACCCACGACTGCATGGGCATGCACGCCTCCAACTCAATCATCAAGTTTGCGGACGACACTACAGTGGTAGCCTTGATTACCAACAACGATGAGACTGCCTACAGGGAGGAGGTGAGGGCCCTTGGAGTGTGGTGTCAGGAAAATAACCTCACGCTCAACGTCAACAAAACAAAGGAGATGATTGTGGACTTCAGGAAACAGCAGAGAGAGCACCCCCTATCCACATCGATGGGACAGTAGTGGAGAGGGTAGTAAGTTTTAAGTTCCTCGGCGTACACATTACGGACAAACTGAATTGGTCCACTCACACAGACAGCGTCGTGAAGAAGGTGCAGCAGCACCTCTTCAACCTCAGGAGGCTGAAGAAATTCGGCCAAAAGCATTCACAAACTTCTACAGATGCACAATCGAGAGCATCCTGTCGGGCTGTATCACCGCCTGGTACGGCAACTGCTCCGCCCACAACCGTAAGGCTCTCCAAAGGGTAGTGAGGTCTGCACAACTCATCACCGGGGGCAAACTATCTCCCCTCCAGGACACCTACACCACCCGATGTCACAGGAAGGCCATAAAGATCATCAAGGACAACAACCACCCGAGCCACTGCCTGTTCACCTCGCTATCATCCAGAAGGTGAGGTCAGTACAGGTGCATTAAAGCAGGGACCGAGAGACTGAAAACCAGCTTCTATCTCAAGGCCATCAGACTGTTACTAACATTGAGTGGTTGATGCCAACACACTGACTTAACTCCAGCCACTTTAATAATGGGAATTGATTGTTATTGACGTAAAATATTTCACTAGCCACTTTAAACAATGCTACTTAATATAATGTTTACATACCCTACATTACTCATCTCATATGTATATGTATATACTGTACTCTATATCATCTACTGCATCTTTATGTAATACATGTATCACTAGCCACTTTAAACTATGCCACTTTTGTTTACATACCCTACATTACTCATCTCATATGTGTATACTGCACTCGATACCATCTACTGCATCTTGCCTATGCCGTTCTGTACCATCCCTCATTCATATATCTTTATGTACACATTTATCCCTTTACACTTGTGTGTAAACGGTAGCAGTTTTGGAATTGTTAGGTTAGATTACTCGTTGGTTATTACTGCATTGTCGGAATTAGAAACACAAGCATTTCGCTACACTCGCATTAACATCTGCTAACCATGTGTATGTGACAATAAATTTGATTTGATTTGGATTTAATGGTGGTCGAGCTCTACACCATTCCTGCCAACGCTTGGCATTGCACATGGTGATCTTAGGCTTGGCCATGGAGACCCATTTCATGAAGCTCCCGACTAACAGTTATTGTGTTGACGTTGGTTCCAGAGCCAGTTTGGATTGATTTTTACACGCTACGCACTTCAGCACTCTCCGGTCCCATTCTGTGAGCTTGTGTGGCCTACCACTTCATAGCTGAATCCAAAAGGGTTCAAGCTGGAAATAAAAAGGGTTCTTTAAGGGTTCTCCTATGGAGACAGCCAAATAACCCTTTTAGGTTCTAGATAGCAGTGATAGAGTGTAGACTCTCTGTACATAGGGCAGCAAGCAGTCTCTAAGGTGCAGGGTGTACCGGTAGGTAGCCGGCTAGTGACAGTGTCTAAGGTGCAGGGTAGAGCACTGGGCGGTAGCCGGCTAGTGAAGGTGTCTAAGGTGCAAGGTAGAGCACCGGGCGGTAGCCGGCTAGTGACAGTGTCTAAGGTGCAGGGGAGAGCACCGGGCGGTAGCCGGCTAATAACAGTGTCCAAGGTGAAGGGCAGAGCACCGGGCGGTAGCCGGCTAGTGACAGTCTCTAAGGTGCAGGGTGTACCAGGATGTAGCCGGCTAGTGACAGTGTCTAAGGTGCAGGGCAGAGCACCGGGCGGTAGCTGACTAGGTAAGGTGTCTAAGGTGCAAGGTAGAGCACCGGGCGGTAGCCGGCTAGTGACAGTGTCCAAGGTGAAGGGCAGAGCACCGGGCGGTAGCCGGCTAGTGGCAGTCTCTCAGGGGCAGGGTAGAGAACCGGGCGGTAGCCGGCTAGTGACAGTCTCTAAGGTGCAGATCGGGGTACCAGGTGGTAGCCGGCTAGTGATGACTGTTCAACAGTCTGATGGCTTGGGGATATAAGCTGTTTTTCAGTGTCTCTGTGCCAGTTTAGGAGGTGGAGACAATACTGTCTCCGTCTCCAGGTGGCTGAGGTCCTTGATCATCTTCATGGTCTTCCTCCCTGGGTGCTGAAGATGTCCTGGGGGGCAGGCAGTGTGCCCCCGGTGATGTTTTGGAGAGCCCTGCGGTTGCGGGCGGTTCAGTTGCCGTACTAGGCGGTGATACAGCCTGACAGAATGCTCTCGATGGTGCATCTTTAGAAGTTCGCGAGGGTCCTAGGGGCCAAGACATATTTCTTCAGCATCCTGACGTTGAAGAGGCGCTGTTGTCCCTTCTTATGCACAGCGTCGGTATGGAGAGACCACTTCTGGTCCTCAGTGATGTGCACGCCAAGGAACATTAAGCTTTTGACCCTCTCCACTGTGGCCTTGTCGATGTGGATGGAGGCGTGCTTTCTCTGCTTTCTCCTGTAGTCCACGATTAGCCCCTTCATTCTGTTGACGTTGAGGGAGAGGTTATTTTCATGGCACCACTCTGCCAGGGCCCTCACCTCCTCCCTGTAGGCTGTCTCCTTCATTGTTGGTAATCAAGCCTGCCACTTTTGTGTTGTCCTCTTAAAAGCGAAGTACAAAGGATTCCCAATCTGTCACATAGGAAAACAATGACATCTAAAGCTGCATTGTGACATTTCAGATCTTAGCTGGGCGTGCATGTGTGTGTGTGTGTGTGTGTGTGTGTGTGTGTGTGTGTGTGTGTGTGTGTGTGTGTGTGTGTGTGTGTGTGTGTGTGTGTGTGTGTGTGTGTGTGTGTGTGTGTGTGTGTGTGTGTGTGTGTGTGTGTGTGTGTGTGTGTGTGTGTGTGTGTGTGTGCCTGTGTGTCTGTGTGTGTGTGTGTGTGTGTGTGTGTGTGTGTCTGTGTGTGTCTGTGTGTGTGTGTGTGTGTCTGTGTGTGCGTGTGTGTGTGGCTGTGTCTGTGTGTCTGTGTGTGTGTGTGTGTGTGTGTGTGTGTGTCTGTGTGTGTGTCTGTGTGTGTGTGTGTGTCTGTCTGTCTGTCTGTCTGTCTGTCTGTCTGTCTGTCTGTCTCTGTGTGTGTGTGTGTCTGTGTCTGTGTGTCTGTGTGTCTGTGTGTCTGTCTGCTGTCTGTCTGTCTGTCTGTCTGTCTGTCTGTCTGTCTGTCTGTCTGTCTGTCTGTCTGTCTGTCTGTGTGTGTGTGTAATGTGGGGAAATAGTGGGAGCCTGCTTGTTGCTGTCCAACACAACTGCTAAAAACGGTATAATTCTTAATGATTCTTAATTTAATTCTGCAGGGGTTTTATACAGACAACCCATGGAAAGTGAGAAAATAACTAGAACATGTTGACTACTGTACAAACATATTCTATATTTATTTTGTCTTACAGAAATCACTGAACAGCTTACTGGCTACCACTATAAAATGTTGACAATGACAACATGTATGTTCTCTCACAAAAATGTCTGAATACATACTCTGAAAGCCTTCTACAGCTTGCATCTGTGGCAGGTTGCCTTTGCCCAATCTTAGAGAGGGAAAGCCCTTTTCAACAGGAGCAACCTACTTCCTGGTTACTGCTGAATAGATATATCTGTGATCTCTCCTTTATCTATAAAGACTCTTTCATGTAACACAGCTATAAGCAGAGATGGAGAGCACTACGGTGTTGAAGGCTGAGCTGAAGTCGTTGAATAGCATTCGACACATAGGTCCTTTTGATGTCTCGGGATATCTCTTGATATCGTTTGATATCTCTTACTCCATCTCTGATCAATCACTTTAATGAAACAGAGAGAAAAAGAAAAGGGGCATGTTCATTAGGATGGGATACCTAACGTAGCGTGAATCCTTATATTGTTTATCAGTTGATCAGCTTCCTCTCCGATGCAGTATGATTACTGATTGATGTTCCCACCTCTCCCATGCAGTATGATTACTGATTGATGTTTCCACCTCTCTGATGCAGTATGATTACTGATTGATGTTTCCACCTCTCTGATGCAGTATGATTACTGATTAATGTTTCCACCTCTTCGATGCAGTATGATTACTGATTGATGTTTCCACCTCTCCCATGCAGTATGATTACTGATTGATGTTTCCATCTCTCCCATGCAGTATGATTACTGATTGATGTTTCCACCTCCCTGATGCAGTATTATTACTGATTGATGTTTCCACCTCTCCGATGCAGTATGATTACTGATTGATGTTCCCACCTCTCTGATGCAGTATGATTACTGATTGATGTTCCCACCTCTCTGATGCAGTATGATTACTGATTGATGTTTCTACCTCTCTGATGCAGTATGATTACTGATTGATGTTTCCACCTCTTCGATGCAGTATGATTACTGATTGATGTTTCCACCTCCCTGATGCAGTATTATTACTGATTGATGTTTCCATCTCTCCCATGCAGTATGATTACTGATTGATGTTTCCACCTCTCTGATGCAGTATGATTACTGATTGATGTTTCCACCTCTCTGATGCAGTATGATTACTGATTGATGTTCCCACCTCTCTGATGCAGTATGATTACTGATTGATGTTCCCACCTCTCTGATGCAGTATGATTACTGATTGATGTTTCTACCTCTCTGATTCAGTATGATTACTGATTGATGTTTCCACCTCTCCGATGCAGTATGATGACTGATTGATGTTTCCACCTCTCTGATTCAGTATGATTACTGATTGATGTTTCCACCTCTCTGATGCAGTATGATTACTGATTGATGTTTCCACCTCTCTGATGCAGTATGATTACTGATTGATGTTTCCACCTCTCCGATGCAGTATGATGACTGATTGATGTTTCCACCTCTCTGATGCAGTATGATTACTGATTGATGTTTCCACCTCTCCGATGCAGTATGATTACTGATTGATGTTTCCACCTCTCTGATGCAGTATGATTACTGATTGATGTTTCCACCTCTCTGATGCAGTATGATTACTGATTGATGTTTCCACCTCTCTGATGCAGTATGATTACTGATTGATGTTTCCATCTCTCTGATGCAGTATGATTACTGATTGATGTTTCCACCTCTCTGATGCAGTATGATTACTGATTGATGTTTCCACCTCTCCGATGCAGTATGATTACTGATTGATGTTTCCACCTCTCTGATGCAGTATGATTACTGATTGATGTTTCCACCTCTCCGATGCAGCATGATTACTGATTGATGTTTCCACCTCTCTGATGCAGCATGATTACCGATTGAAGTTTGCAACACGAATGGTGTATCTGGCACTGGTCAGAGAAAGGGGCGAAGGAGAGGAGGAGGGGATCAGACCCTGGCCCCCTCCTTCTCTTCTTCTCCATCTGGCTCTGCCAGCATCCCTCGCTCCACACAGCGGGCAGTGCCAACACACACAGGCGTCCCCTCTGGCATAGCAGGGTCGTCCTGTGCCAAAGGAGATGGTGTAATGGTGGCAGAGGAGCAAGGAGATAGACACACACATGAATGCATGATGCAGGCACACAAGTGCAGGCAGAGTCAGACAAACACACCTAGTCAATGTCAACCACTTCCCTACAGACTCCCAATCTTACTCACTCCTGCATCTATCAGACAAGATGTGTGTGTGTGTGTGTTGGCACCAGAGAGACTTGGGTTAAACCTCCCCTGTAATTAGTATTAGCATTAAGCTAATGTGGAATATGTGGGTCCCGGTCACCTACAGTATCATGTACCTTTAGAGAGAGAGAGAGAGAAATCACCCACGTAACCTGAGGGAACACCACCATGGAGAGTGGGAGATGATAAATGAATAAATAATAAATGGCTTTTGTCAGCTTAGCCTTATTTGAAGGGCTGTGTGTTTAGGACAGAGGCCTTTTCTTTCCAGTTGTTACTGAAAGACTGACGGCCGAGGAGAAACAAAGAGAGACTAAGATAGGAGAGAGGGGTTGGAGATTGAGGGAGAGAGGAAAGGAGAGAGGAAGACATAGAGAGAGAGAGAGGAGATAAAGAGCGCTGTCTGGGTGTCGTCACTTTCCCCTCATTTCCGTCTCGTTTTTGCACAAATCTCTCTTGATCTCCAAATCATGAATTTGTGAGGGAGGGATGAATTAGAGAAGAGATAGGAGCGGGCTCTCATCGGCATTAATGTGATGCTGTTTCAATAGCGGTGCCTCCTGGTCGTAGCCCAAGGCAATCATTAGGACATAGAGAATCTGTTTTCGAAGGCACCAATAGAAGCTAGATTGTGTTTAGGGAGGTGGTTGGGGTATACACAGATTTAAGACGTACACTTTGAAAACCAAGGCAACGGGAGACTGGGTTTTATTTAGGGAAGTGACGAGGATAAGGTTGCAGTACTGTATGTTTATTGCAAAAGTGTCTCTGTTTGTGGCATTCATGAGTAGTTTGAAAAGCATGGTTGCTGGTTAAAACCAGCTAAATATAGCAGAACAAAAAAAACATGAATATGGCTTTGTTGATCCTACTCTATGTTGTATTCTACTAGTTTGGCCCCATTGGGTCCCCCCATCTACATTGTCGTTGTTATGGGGAAAAAAAGTATAATCTAGAAGCAAATTGAGTAATGGTGCATGACTGGTTGAAATCTGGTTCACCAGCACACACTCTTCAGAAAAACATTGGTGGGATCCACTGCCATAGCAACACAATTGTGCTTCCCCCTCCCTCCCGCTCTCTTGCCCCCCCCTTCCTCTTCCATCCCACCCTCCCTCCCTCTCTTTCTCTCGCTCTACCACACCCCCTTCGCTAGCTGGTCGCTACACAGTCACTGTGGACTACTGAAGAGTGCGGGAGGTTGGGTAGAGCTGAAGAGCGCTACTTGAGTGGTTTTCACTGCAGGGAAAAAAATATAGAGAGAGAAAGAAAAAAAGTGGACAAGAAAGTGAGTGAGTGTGGTTGGATTGGTGGGAGAGGATGAGCGAGGACTCTCAGTCCCACTACCGGATGGACGCTGGGGATAGGCTCAACGGGCTTGGCCAGCGGAGGAGGAAACCCAAAAAGGTAAATAAAGGCATGTCTTTCCATGGGCAACTTGGACAGCTTTTTGGCCTGGTTAAACCCCGTTAGCATTTATGCTGGAGTAACACTGGAGCTCCTGCGGTCGGAAGGTCCAGGGGGAGGTGGATGTCTGTCAAGCTGGCTCTCCGGAGCTCTGCTTGTCGGAAGCAGCTACTGCTTGCAGCTCCTGTCCCTGGTGGCTGGGGCAGTTGGCTGGTGGGAGCGCAGGGCTACTTGGCTGCCGTGTGTGGCCCGCGCTCCGCTTTGAGCGGGCAGCAGGCGCATTAGGAGGATGTCGGGAGAAGTGCGTGGTGTGTGTGTGTGTGTGTGTTTTTTTTGTGTTTTTATTTTATATTGGAAAAGCTCCATTGATGGGCTTGATTTGTGCTGATGAGCACTCTGGATACTGTGTGTGTCTGTGTGTCTGTGTATGTGTGTGTGGCTGGTCTCTCCTGCAGGAACACTGTTGGAGAAGTGCTGATAAGGGTTTTCTCTCTGTTTATTGCTGCCTTATACCCCCCTAGGAGCCTTCTCTCTCTTCTCTCTCCTCTCTCTAGGGTTGGGGGATATGGCCAAAATATGATACCACGGTATTTGTATTTATTTTTGACAGTATTTGACAGTATTTTATTTTTTCGACTAATAAAAGTGCTTAATGAGTAACGCGTGACGCTAGGGTGGCAGCATACATTCTAACTGATTGCAATGGGTCACTCTACATTCGGATTGTTTTATACTGTTCAATTCAACTTCAACCAACAATCACTTTCTGCATTTCCTGCACTTATTTGAGATAATTTCCACATTGCCACATAGGGCTGCACGATATGGGCAAAAAATGTAGGCCTTATTTTTAACCAAATATTGCGATTGCAATTTGACTTGAGATTTAGATCAAAACACTTCAACTGTAGGAATCATGGCAAAATAATGATTATTCTAATTCTATAGTTAGAAGATAATAGTGGGCACTTTGGATGCAGTGTTGTTCGACATGTCAACGAATGAAAATGCCAGGGAGGAGTTATTGTGACAGGATAGGTACCAAAGTGTTGGTCAGTGTTTCCTAGGGGGCCCTATTAATCTTTGAATACATTAAATGTTTTCTCTTAGCTAGTTTATCTAGCTAACATATTCATGCTTTGCCTATTCCTATTTGATTTAGAATATACTGTTGCATGTGCTGCATTGACAATGGAGACTGAACGCAAGTGTCTCGTGGCCGAGCAACAACAATTGCGCTCCTTGGGTGACAGGGGGCGGGGCCTGTGTGGAAAGTGGAATGGAGAGAGAGATCACTCAAGTATAAAACTATAAAAATATCACATTTAACAAACAAAACATTAAAATACCGTTACTGAAAGTAAAGTAGAAACCCAAACTGGTGCGTGCATCAATACTGATATATAGTAAAATACAGTATACACCCAGCCCTACCTCTCTCTCTCTCTCACTTTCGCTCTCACTTTCGCTTTCACTCTCTCTGTCGCTCTCGCTCTCTCTGTCGCTCTCTCTGTCGCTCTCTCTCTCTCATTCTCACTCTCTCGCTCTCTCTCTCTCTCTCATTCTCTCTAAGCTAACGGTTTCATATGGTTTCATCCTTCTTTCCTGCTGTGAAGAAGCTAACTTTATGAAGAGAGATGGCTTCATGGAGATTAGTTGTATTACAGTTTTTCACAATTGCTAAAACACTAAAACCCATTGGCTGAACAAAGTTCTCAGTTGCCTGGACTCATTTAGCTAATTATGCAGTCTGTTGTCAATACCTTCAACCATTTCACATGATAAAACACAATTTGCAGATCTCACTTAGACTTTTCAGCAAAACTCTAAACACATTCTCATTCTCAAAACACATTCTGCACGCTAATGCACATGTCATCCATACTGGTAAACACAAGTGACCTCAATCAAATACAAATAGAGAACACGTCATTGATTGAAGACAACCATTCAAAATTGATTTAACCTGTTTCAAATGATGCGACACAACCAATATAAGCCCGTTCAGAGAGCAAACAGGTTGTTGAAGGTGGGAAGGAGAAAGTCTGAGAATGTATACTGTAGTACAGTGCATTGTAGGCTGTATACTGTACAATGGATGAATTGTATGGCCCTGAACATTGTGCTTTCCATTTATTAACAGTACTGACTGCTCAATAGATTTTGACTGGTTGCAGGTTCATATCAACAAAGAACAAGAATTACAGTACCACAGAGACAAATGACAAGTTTGTGAGATGCAGGGTACAGTACTGTAAAAATAGGGATACAAGGAGGAGGAAGAACAAAAAACAAAATTGCAAAGAGCAAAGCAGAGTAGTAATTTCTGATCAATTTTGAGCTACTATTATAGAACATGTTTTCTTCCAACAAAGGACAATGACGGAAAATTATGAATATTTTTTTAAATAAAAAATGTGTTTCTCCCTGAGAATTGTATGTTTTGAACAATGTGTTTTCTATTTTTTGGTGTATTGTTTACTGACTGCTTGAGAGTTTATATCATTTTGATCACTTTGTTTATGATTTGAGAGCAGTGTTTGATTTTGAACACAGGTAAAACTGTTTTGAGGCGAATGTTTCATTTTGCAAGTAGTGCTTGAAGAGTAGTGCTTGAAGATGAGGTTTTGTGTTTAATGTTTTCAGGAAATGGAGCAACGTTTCAGAAATGGTGTTTTAGCAATTGAGAAAAACTGTATTAGCATCTTCTCTCTTCCTTATGGCTATGTCAATGTGAGCTCCTCCCTACTATCTTTCACCCATTAGTTGGTTTATTAAAGAGGAATGGTCTCTCTCTCGCTCTCTCTCTTGCTCTCTCTCTCTCTCTCTCTCTCTCTCTCTTTCTCTCTCTCTCTCCTCCTCTCTCTCTCTCTCTCTCTCTCTCTCTCTCTCTCTCTCTCTCTCTCTCTCTCTCTCTCTCTCTCTCTCTCTCTCTCTCTCTCTCTCTCTCTCTCTCTCTCTCTCTCTCTCTCTCTCTCTCTCTCTCTCTCTCTCTCTCTCTCTCTCTCTCTCTCTCTCTACAGATGTAGGATCTTCATTTGAGCCAGTTTGCTACAGCAGGAAAATATACCTGCAGCAGCAGGATATGGGAATTATTATGTGGATTATATTAATGGACATTTTTAGAAGGGGTTGATACATTTTTCGTTACGGCAAATCAAGTCTGCATTGCATTTCCTGCATAGGCGTGATCAGATTAAGATCCTACATTGGTATCTCTATCTCTCTCTCTATCTCTTACTGACACAAACTCTCTCTTGCTCTCCCTATCTCTCTCTCCGTCTCTGCCGTAGCTCAAGCTCACACCCACAGGCTAGAGGATGGACCGGAGGGGGAGAAAAGCCAAATCAGATTTAGGTGTAGCCCTTTTTAAAGGAGCTACATGGATTTTATGTAGAGTTTAAACGGGTGGTGGTGGTGGAATCACGTTAAAGCTGAATGTAAAACATTTGGTTCCAGATTTCTTTCCCTTCTCTGTGGAACTCGGCAGTTGGGGGATTAGGAATCAATGTTTAAATTATTGATACATCCCCTCCCCCCTCTGTCCCTCCATCTCCTCCTCCTCCTTCTCCCTCCCTCCCCCCTCCCTCCCTCCCTCCCAGCGGTACCTATCGGAAGTTGACATCAAAGTCACCACAGTTGTTTAGCATAGTGAGTTCTTGGCTCTCCTGTGTCGATGCCTTTGAAGTACAGTACTCTAATCTCAACTTTTCATTTCTCCAATTACAGCTTTACCTTCTGATTGATTTTGTGTCTTTGAAATACCCTTGCTGGCCTAAAGGCCCTGGGAACTGTACAATAGCACGCTCGCTCTCACACACACACACACACACACACACACACACACACACACACACACACACACACACACACACACACACACACACACACACACACACACACACACACACACACACACACACACACACACACACACACACACACACACACACGCACGCTGATGAAGGTCGGTGTCCTTTTCTGATGAGTACAGTGTGAGCTCAGGGTCTGGCTGCTGTCCTGCTCTCCTACTCCTGTACTGCTGTATCTGTGGATTGTGTCAGTGGAAAGAAACAACTCTCCGGAACAACGCTGTTCGTCCCTGTGTCTATAAACAGACACTCATATGCTCCTTTTACTATCAGGATTATGGTTAGAAAATTAATGTGTTTGTTTTCAAGAGGGTAGCCAGTCAACACTGTGATCTCCAGTCGATATCACTCTGTTACCCCCGACTCCCTCTGATCGACTTGTCAATTCATAATTAAGTAAACATAGCTAATACATCTACTGAAGATATAATTTATCTTCAAAATCTCATCCTAAACAACATAACTAAGATCTGAGGGTAGAAATGAATGATATTAATAATAAAGTCCAATTAGCTACCTGATTGGCTCAGTGTCACCAGCTATCCAGGTGCATGGAGCCATTAGCAGACGTCGCCTCGGGGCATCATCACTATTAAAGCAGTGTTAACAGCTGCTGTGAATTCTATCTGAGAGCTAGTGGGAGGCAATCTTCCTCAGATATCTCACTTAAAGCAAGTATCTTATGAAATAGGGCCCTGAGTTTTTCCTGACCATGTGAACTGACCAGGAAAGGTCACGTGCACAAGAAAAACTCACAGCCCTTTCTATTAGATTTGAATCTAATGTAAACAAAGAACAACAAAGCTGTCACCAGATACAAAGCCAATCATAATAAATATGGACTCCCCAGTGGTTGGAAATTGGAAAGTGAGATACAGTGGCTTGTTAAAGTATTCACCCCCTTGGCTTCTTTTCTATTTTGTTGCCTTACAACCTGGAATTAAAATAGATCATTTGATTTACACAACATGCCTACCACTTTGACGATGCAAAATATTTGTTTATTGTGAAACACACGAGAAATAAGACAAAAAAAATGAAAAACTTGAGCGAGCATAACTATTCACCCCCCCAAGTCAATACTTTGTAGAGCCACCTTTTGAAGCAATTACAGTTGCAAGTCTCTTGTCTCTATAAGCTTGGCACATCTATCCACTTGGATGTTTTCCCATTCTTCAAGGCCAAACTGCTCCAGCTCCTTCAAGTTGGATGGGTTCCGCTAGTGTACAGCAATCTTTAAGTCATACCACAGATTCTCAATTGGATTGACGTCTGGGTATTGACTAGGCCATTCCAAGACATTTAAATGTTTCCCCTTAAACCACTCGAGCGTTGCTTTAGCAGTATGCTTAGGGTCATTGTCCTGCTGGAAGGTGAACCTCCGTCCCCGTCTCAAATCTCTGGAAGACTGAAACAGGTTTCACTCAATAATTTCCCTGTATTTTGCTCCATCCATCATTCCTTATCTTTGGTCTCTTTGTTACCTCTCTGATTAATGCCCTCCTTACCTGGTCCATGAGTTTTGGTGGACGACCCTCTCTTGGCAGGTTTGTTGTGGTGCCATATTCTTAAAACATTTTTTTATAATGGATTTAATGGTGCTCCGTGGAATGTTCAAAGTTTCTGATATTATTTTATAACCCAAAATTAAATCAAATCAAATGTTATTTGTCACATACACATGGTTAGCAGATGTTAATGCGAGTGTAGCGAAATGCTTGTGCTTCTAGTCCCAACAGTGCAGTAATATCTAACAAGTAATCTGACAATTCCCCAACAACTACCTAATACACACAAATCTAAAGGGGTGAATGAGAATATGTACATGTAAGTATATGGATGGCATAGGCAAGGTGCAGTGGATGTAATAAAATAGAGTATATACATGTGATATGAGTAATGTAAGACATGTAAACATTATTAAAGTGGCATTATTTAGAGTGCATTGTTTAAAGTGACTAGTGATTTGGTCCCAATGTAGGCAGCAGCCTCTCTGAGTCAGTAATTGCTGTTTAGCAGTCTGATGGCCTTGAGATAGAAGCTGTTTGGAGAACTCCTTGGTCTTCATGGTGCCGCTTGTTTCGTGGTGTTGCAGACTCTGGGGCCTTTCAGAACAGGCGTATATATACTGAGATCATGTGACAGATCATGCGACGCTTAGATTGCACACAGGTGGACTTTATTTAACTGATTATATGACTTCTGAAGGTAATTGGTTGCACCAGATCTTATTTAGGGGCTTCATAGCAAAGGAGATGAATACATATACACACACCACTTTTCTGTTTTTAATTATTTGACATTTTTTCATCTCACTTCACCAATTTGGACTATTTGTGTGTGTCCATTACATGAACCCCCCCCCCAAAAAATGAATTCCAGGTTGTAATGCAACAAAATAGGAAAAATGCCAATGGGGATGAATACTTTTGCAAGGCACTGTATCGCAGAGTTGGCGCAGCGACTGCCCTCGTAGAATTACTGGGTCGCTTGAGTGTCCACTTTGTTTTTCAGAGGAATAACTCTCCGGACAATTTGTCGGCGTGATACGGAGGATGGGCCTCACAGAACTAACTGGCCTTCTCGTTCACCGCTCATCCTCACCGGTTAAAAGCAGTGAAGAGAAAGTGATGGTTTCCTTTACGTCTCTACATGCTCTCTGTGTTCAGTAGTCTGCAACTTTACAACCTTACTGCCTCCATTGTAAAGAGCAATACAATATGATTATGCTCCATTGGCCCGTAACGGGCCCCCCCCCCCGCGTACACGTGTGTGTGTGTTTGTGACTCAGTAGCCTCATCGAGAAACGAAAACGGGAAGCCTTGGGAAGCTCATCGCAGAAAAAATAGTTAAAGAGTAGTGGGGACCCGGTGTAAACCAGTGACGCCTCGCAACATGTCAAACCAATCAAATGCCTTGCTTGTGCGGAGCTCCAATAGTGCTCACGAGATTAGTGTCGTAGGTACAACGGTGCGTGAGGGTGGCTGGGAAATCTATTTGGTGTATACAGCACACTTCAGGCAAAACAGAACTCCCTTTTTCCTACAGGGTTTCTTCCATTTTTTTTGCAATGTTGCAAGCTAGCTAGACATGTGGGGGGAGTGTTCTTGAAATGCTCCCATCGGACCATCCGAACCGTTTTTGCAATACAAAATTATCCAGACGCCAAGGGAGGCATGAGAGCGACGTGGTTTTGGAGGTATGGCAATGCAAGACTAGTGACTTCCTGTTAGGGTTGTCTCTTGTTGTGTCCCCTCGGTCGAAAGCCTGATAGCTGAAGCAGGGTTAGGAGTTGGGAGCTTTGACTCCAGACTTACATTGATGAAAAGATGGCATCAGCTCAACAGCTGCTCTGTGTGTGTGTGTGTGTGTGTGTGTGTGTGTGTGTGTGTGTGTGTGTGTGTGTGTGTGTGTGTGTGTGTGTGTGTGTGTGTGTGTGTGTGTGTGTGTGTGTGTGTGTGTGTGTGTGTGTGTTGCTCCACTGACCCTCCCACGCGGGCTCTCTTCAGAACCTCCGGGCGACAAAAACACAGATGGGCGATAGCAACGGCACTTAGGCGTCACCATGGCAACCATGAACCATAATGCCACAAAGGTCCCTTTGCTAATGGCATGTCATATACTCTACAAAGGCCAGTTTCGAAGTGCAATTAGTACATTATAGTGGTCATTGTTTTGCTGATTGGGGTCCTGTTTTCAAGATTCCCATTTATGTAGATTCACATTCTCTTTACCTCAACAGACGTACACAGACATGGTCAGTACAGACGCTGACCAATAATTGAAATGACCACGCTTTAACAATTAACAGTACATACCTTAAAGTAAATTGAACTCAAGCAAAGCAACATGATTTCTTCTCTCTGTGGTGTCGGAGGCAGACTGGCATTGTTGCCGCTGCTAGGCAGGGTGGGGCCGATCCCTCGAAAGCTATAATTCCCTCAGTGGATGTGGTCCTGCCTTTATTGGAGACGGAGGGAAGGGAAGAGGGATTGGTGAGAGAGAAATAAAGGAGGGAATTTCAGTATATACAGTAAACGGATACCTAGAGACCAATATGTCTAGTGGGAAAGAAACATTTTTGGAAGACATTTTAGGCAATGTTAGAGAGAGTGTGTGTGTGTGCGATCATCTGTTTTGTCTGGAATAATCTCTTGTTCAATCAAATGAGAGGATCGAGCATTAGCACTCTGCCCCGCCCTGCTCTCCTTCTCTTATCTAGCCGCAAACATCCCTCGCACCTCTAGCCCAGCAGAGGGATACTACCGTCTATTGACAGAGAGAGGGGACAAAGGGAGAGAGGCAGAGAAAGAGAGAGTGAAGAAAGGGTAAAGAAAAGGGAAGAAGAACCAACGTGCCAACACGCAGACAGATACGCAGACAGACACGCAGACAGACACGCAGACAGACAAGAAAATAGATGAAGATATAACGAAGAGAATGGGAGCGAGAGAGAGAGAGTGAGCCGTCGGGTGGGGAGGGTCTCCGCTCTGTTTACTCCCAGTCTGCTGCTGTGGGGGGCTTTTGGTGGAGGCTGCCAGGAAGTGTGGTTTACGAGAGGTCTCAAAGTATAATAAAGACCATCAATCTCTCTGCTCCATAGAGTACCCAGTGACCGAGCCCATCATAACAGCCTATCACTGAGGGGAGTGGGACAGCGTTGTTTTTAAAGTGCTGCTTCATCAGCTAGCTTTGCTCTCCAACTCTGTGATTGTGGACACAAAAAGCTGTGCTGCTGCACGTTGATAAGTGTACGCCTGTGATGCGTATTTGGCAGCCCACTAGCTTATTGGCTAAATATGTCATGGTTACGGGGTATCAATGGGACTGGGAATAATGTACAGCAGAGATTGGCGTCAATTTCACCTCAATAAATATTTCCCAGTAAGAATGAATAAAGTGTTGACAGAGGCTGCATCCCAAATGACTCAGTATTTTGACCCAGGGCCCATAGGGTCAAAACAAGTGCACAATATAGGGAATAGGGTGCCATTTTGAACTCAGCCAGAGAATGACATCCATAAAGCGACACTTGTGTGCCGTAGCTACTAGCAAGACTAAATATGGAAGTGCTTACTTACATTGACCTCTAATGAGCGCTTTGCCTTCCTCCTGACTGTGATGCTGACAGTGTGACCAGTCAGCGTTAATTATGGATGAAGGGGATCTATCCATTAGTAATGCCTGGGGAACCAAGGGTGCTGCTCCAGATCAATTTGCTGTTCTCTGGTTCAGGTGACGTTTGGTGTTTTGGACCGAAGCTACTGGGAGGTACTGGTCAAAATGCTGAGAACTGCTTGTGAAGTGCTGGGACCTGTTTGTGTCCTCAAAGGTGAACACGATTTGGTTGAGATGATTTGGTTCCCCTCTTATGAAGCTTAAATGAAGCTCTGACAGAGATGTTTTCAGAGGGCTGGTAGTGTGTTTTGTGTGTGCGCACATGTCTGTGTGCGTGGGTGCATGTTTATTTTCTGTGAATGTTCATGTGTGTGTGTGCATACAGTATGTGTGTGTGTCTTGTAACATTAATATGTGTGTATTGTTCTCTCTCTCTCTCTCTCTCTCTCTCTCTCTCTCTCTCTCTCTCTCTCTCTCTCTCTCTCTCTCTCTCTCTCTCTCGGTGGTTTAACCCAGAAGCAGTCTTTTTTTTAACCTCTGCTCCTCAAATATCGTCACTGTGGCAGGTTAATTTGATAACCACTGTTTGCATCTGTCTCTCTCGCTATTTCTATCCTCCTTTGTTCTCATACCCTCTCTCCCTCACATTTTCTCTTTCTTTGTTTCCCTCTCTCTCTCTCTCTCTCTCTCTCTCTCTCTCTCTCTCTCTCTCTCTCTCTCTCTCTCTCTCTCTCTCTCTCTCTCTCTCTCTCTCTCTCTCTCTCTCTCTCTCTCTCTCTCTCTCTCTCTCTCTCTCTCTCTCTCTCTCTCTCTCTCTCTCTCTCTCTGGAATTTTCCATATTCAGCTGATTTTTGACCCATTTAATTCTGCGTGGTTACAGGGTTAAAACACAAGCGACTCTCAATGGGTTAAGTTTAGGTATTAATTATGAGGTCTTAAGGTTAGGGTTAGGCTGAAAACAAAATAATTAAAAAATAATGTGCCGTTTCCAAAGTATGGTCAAGTACTCTCCCTGCTTGCTAGAGAATTGTGAACTGCGTGGCGCAGTGATCTAAGCAGTGCTAAAATAAACACATTTTCATGCACATCTAAAAATCCCTGAGGAAAAAACACAAACATGAATAAAAATGGTAGGTACAGGGTTTTGGTAAGAACCTGTTCACGTGGAGAAAAGCAATCAGTGATATGAGCCAAATAGCTCGATTCAAATATAATTGAATTTCGTATATCTCCCCCCAGTGCTGTTCTCTGTCTTAAAGCCTTGAGCTGGAAACTGAGTTGATTTAGATTGCTTACAGTAGCATCGTGGGGTAAGATGAAATAGAACATGTACATGTTACCTGTAATTGGACATGAGATCATGAAGAGTTTACTTAATGTTGTTGCTTCAACCTCTGACTCACAGCACACACACACACACACACACACACACCTCCTCAGGACATCACTACAGCACAATTACATCTTGAAATAGTAGTGTGTGTGTGTTTGTGTGTTTGTGTGTGTGTGTGTGTGTGTGTGTGTGTGTGTGTGTGTGTGTGTGTGTGTGTGTGTGTGTGTGTGTGTGTGTGTGTGTGTGTGTGTGTGTGTGTGTGTGCGTGCGTGCGTGCGTGCGTGCGTGTGCCTTAAAATCCTAATCCTGAAAGCGCATACAATCCCATTTAAGGTTGTCACGATACCACAATACCTGATTGTCCTTGGCAAAAAAAGGAAAACACAAAGCAGACTGAACTCTTTGGTCCTTTAAAAAAACAACTGCATGTCAAATATTGTCTGCTACGAAACATGAGATTCTGGGTGAACAACACAAGACTGCTTGTTTCCAACATTAGGACTGTTTTCATCAGGACATTTAGTCCGCTTCATGTTTTGTGCCCGTGCCACGACACCTCGGAGTACGGTGACGACCCTAATCCCGTTAACTCGACCGGATCTAAGTGTATGGGTGTAATTTCAGCTGAATAGCCGAGTGTAAGCGGGTTTTCTTTATTTGCTTGCCCCTCATTTCCTGGTAAATAAAGTATGCCACTATGAGACTGAGTACTCTGGAGGAGCTCCCAATAGGACAGAACAGGGCAGGCGAAATTAGACTGCAGTCGAAGCCCGACTCACTGGGTTGTTACTCACCCTTATGCGTGGGTGTATACATCCAAAATGACTTACAGTGCCGGGCTGTGTGTGTGTGTTTTTCTCTCTGTGTGTGTGTGTGTTTTTTTCTCTGTGTGTGTGTGTGTGTTTTTCTCTCTGTGTGTGTGTGTGTTTTTCTGTGTGTGTGTGTGTGTGTTTTTCTCTGTGTGTGTGTGTGTTTTTCTCTGTGTGTGTGTGTGTGTGTTTTTCTCTGTGTGTGTGTGTGCCCTAAAGCATATCACCCAGGTTTTATTCTCTGTTCCCTGGCCATTATTGAGATATATGGTGTCACCACTGCGGAAAACGGAATAGAGAAATGCACAAGAGTGCCATCATACAGTAACTCAATTCTGGTTCCCCACTCCCCATTGTGTGATGGGCCAATACAGATTTTGTTGGATGCATTGAGCGCTCTCTCTCTCTGTCTATATTCTCTCACTGAGCTTCATGGGTATTGGTACAATTTAAGGAGAGCATTTTCCAGAGTGGGATTCCATTCTCCTGAATGATTCAGAGGCTTTCCCTTTTCCATATTAAATGATCAACAATCTCCTCGGAGCCATTGCAAAACACTCAGGGTAGTTACAGATCTAGGGTCAGCTAACCTTCCCCAAATTCTGACCTTATTTATATGATCAGTGTTCAGACAAACCTCCATCCAGACATTCAACGGGGGGGAAATGAAAGACGGGCGAAATAAATCCTAATTGTTTCATCTTCAAATAGATGAAATGAACGATCATTTGTTCTTTTAAAAACAGAGCCATTAGGTGGTCTGCTGTTTGCCATTTCTCCTCGGGCTTGTAACACACAGTTGGATAACACACAGTGTGTGTGTGTGTGTGTGCCTCTCTCTCCCTTTCCAGCTCATATTATTCCATTACAGAACATCCTCAGGGCTACGACTGCACAGATGCATTCACAGACTCGAGTAGACCCCGAAGATGTACCTAATTGTATAGATCTCGTAGACCTGTATTTAATGAAATTCCAAGGCCACTGTTTTGATCGATCCCTACATATCTTGTGGAGGGATTTAGTGTGGGTCATACAGCTGGTCTGGCCTGTTGATATGGCACCAGGTCATATATCCATCCTGTCCCTCTCATTACTCCACAGAAGGAATTACTGGAGCCTCTCCAGTGTTCCTTGGAAAATTTGAATTCCCGGCTCGGATTATGGACGTGCCGTAGTTAAAATGAGATCAGGACAGGACTGTGAGGGCATGTCAGGGGAGAGGTGAGGTGAGGTTGTCAGGAGAGAGGTGAGGTGGGGTGAGTGGCAGGGGAGAGGTGAGGTGGGGTGTGTGGCAGGGGAGAGGTGAGGTGGAGTGTATGGCAGGGGAGAGGTGAGGTGGCGTGTATGGCAGGGGAGAGGTGAGGTGGAGTGAATGGCAGGGGAGAGGTGAGGTGGAGTGAATGGCAGGGGAGAGGTGAGGTGGGGTGTATGGCAGGGGAGAGGTGAGGTGGAGTGAATGGCAGGGGAGAGGTGAGGTGGGGTGTATGGCAGGGGAGAGGTGAGGTGGGGTGAATGGCAGGGGAGAGGTGAGGTGGAGTGAATGGCAGGGGAGAGGTGAGGTGGAGTGAATGGCAGGGGAGAGGTGAGGTGGGGTGTATGGCAGGGGAGAGGTGAGGTGGAGTGAATGGCAGGGGAGAGGTGAGGTGGGGTGTATGGCAGGGGAGAGGTGAGGTGGGGTGTATGGCAGGGGAGAGGTGAGGTGGGGTGTATGGCAGGGGAGAGGTGAGGTGGGGTGTGTGGCAGGGGAGAGGTGAGGTGGTGTGAATGGCAGGGGAGAGGTGAGGTGGGGTGTGTGGCAGGGGAGAGGTGAGGTGGGGTGTATGGCAGGGGAGAGGTGAGGTGGGGTGTATGGCAGGGGAGAGGTGAGGTGGGGTGTATGGCAGGGGAGAGGTGAGGTGGGGTGTATGGCAGGGGAGAGGTGAGGTGGGGTGTATGGCAGGGGAGAGGTGAGGTGGGGTGTATGGCAGGGGAGAGGTGAGGTGGGGTGTGTGGCAGGGGAGAGGTGAGGTGGTGTGAATGGCAGGGGAGAGGTGAGGTGGGGTGAATGGCAGGGGAGAGGTGAGGTGGGGTGTATGGCAGGGGAGAGGTGAGGTGGGGTGTATGGCAGGGGAGAGGTGAGGTGGGGTGTATGGCAGGGGAGAGGTGAGGTGGGGTGTATGGCAGGGGAGAGGTGAGGTGGGGTGTATGGCAGGGGAGAGGTGAGGTGGGGTGTATGGCAGGGGAGAGGTGAGGTGGGGTGTGGGGAGAGGTGATGGTGTGAATGGGGGGAGAGGTGAGGTGGGGTGAATGGCAGGGGAGAGGTGAGGTGGAGTGTATGGCAGGGGAGAGGTGAGATGGGGTGTATGGCAGGGAGAGGTGAGGTGAGGTGTATGGCAGGGGAGAGGTGAGGTGTGGTGTGAATGGCAGGGGAGAGGTGAGGTGGGGTGAATGGCAGGGGAGAGGTGAGGTGGAGTGTATGGCAGGGGAGAGGTGAGGTGGAGTGTATGGCAGGGGAGAGGTGAGGTGGGGTGTGTGGCAGGGGAGAGGTGAGGTGGAGTGAATGGCAGGGGAGAGGTGAGGTGGCAGGGGAGAGGTGAGGTGGATGGGCAGGGGAGAGGTGAGGTGGGGTGAATGGCAGGGGAGAGGTGAGGTGGGGTGTGAATGGGTGGAGGGGAGAGGTGAGGTGGGGTGTGGCAGGGGAGAGGTGAGGTGGGGTGTGTGGCAGGGGAGAGGTGAGGTGGAGGTGGCAGGGGAGAGGTGAGGTGGAGTGGTGGCAGGGGAGAGGTGAGGTGGGGTGAGTGGCAGGGGAGAGGTGAGGTGGAGTGAGTGGCAGGGAGAGGTGAGGTGGTGTGAATGGCAGGGGAGAGGTGAGGTGGGGTGTGTGGCAGGGGAGAGGTGAGGTGGTATGGGGGGAGAGGTGAGGTGGGGTGTGTGGCAGGGGAGAGGTGAGGTGGGGTGTGTGGCAGGGGAGAGGTGGGTGGTGGAATGGCAGGGGAGAGGTGAGGTGGGGTGTGTGGCAGGTATGGCAGGGGAGAGGTGAGGTGGGGTGTGTGGCAGGGGAGAGGTGAGATGGGGTGTGTGGCAGGGGAGAGGTGAGGTGGGGTGTGTGGCAGGGGAGAGGTGAGGTGGGGTGTATGGCAGGGGAGAGGTGGGGTGAGGGCAGGGGAGGTGAGGTGGTGGCAGCAGGGGAGAGGTGAGGTGGGGTGTATGGGGGGAGAGGGGTGGAGTGGCAGGGGAGAGGTGAGGTGGGGTGTGTGGCAGGGGAGAGGTGAGGTGGGGTGTGGCAGGGGAGAGGTGAGGTGGAGTGTATGGGGGGGAGAGGTGAGGTGGGGTGTATGGCAGAGGAGAGGTGAGGTGGGGTGTATGGCAGGGGAGAGGTGAGGTGGTGTGAATGGCAGGGGAGAGGTGAGGTGGTGTGAATGGCAGGGAGAGGTGAGGTGGGTGAATGGCAGGGGAGAGGTGAGGTGGGGTGTGTATGGGTGGGGTGTATGGCAGGGGAGAGGTGAGGTGGGGTGGGGTGTGGTTTGAATGGCAGGGGAGAGGTGAGGTGGGTGAATGGCAGGGGAGAGGTGAGGTGGGGTGTGTGGCAGGGGAGAGGTGAGGTGGGGTGTGTGGCAGGGGAGGTGAGGTGGGGTGTGTGGCAGGGGAGAGGTGAGGTGGTGTGAATGGCAGGGGAGAGGTGAGGTGGGGTGTATGGCAGGGGAGAAAGTAAGTCTGAATTGACTTCCTCAGAAAACAAACCTTTTTCATTGGCTGTTTTATTCAACAGCTATTGAGTAAAAAGCAAATACTTGCGCTACAATTAAAGGGATATTGGGTGTTGAGATTGTTAATACAATACTATTGAGTGACAAAAGTTTAGTGGGTTACACTGACAATGTACTTTATTTAAAAAAATAAAAAAATAATGAAATGGAATACCATTCATGTGTATGGATCTGTGAGGAATATTTATGAGTAGGTAGCTTGATTTGACTTGGGGGACCTGATTGGAGTTGTGACTGATTTGGACAATATTGTATAAATGGAATATTTATTGATTTCTAAGTCAGTTTGGGTGAATTATCACTAGGGCTTGATGTAGGCCTATGGTGTGTGGGCTAAACTGTGTTATAGGTGGGATGGAAGGCATAAGGAACAAAGGAAAGACAAGGTAGAGGCGTGGAGGTGAGGATGGGTAGGAGTGTGGGGGGTTAGAAAGGGGGGGGTGCATTTTAGCCCAGTCAAGTTGAAGGTGTGAAGACCGAGTGGAAGAGGGTAGGGGAGGAGTAAGGGAGGTGGTCTTCATTTCCAGCGGAGCGTTGGCATCGGTAGCTAGCAGCCTCCACCCCAGATCAGGTGGTACACCCACTGTTTGATATGTAGACAAGGAGAGAGCACAGCCAGGGTAGGATGAGAGCACGTTTAACACAATTACTTCTCTACGCCAGTAATGAATTTGTGTTTTTCTCTCTTTCTCTCACACTCTATTTCAATTTCGACTCACATCTCTGTCTCTGTTCTGCCACAACTCTATAGTTCTCACTCTCTTTTCTTCCCTAATTGGCAGAGGGGCACTCAGACGATGACGAGACCTCTAACCAGCCAAAGATGTATTCGTACTCACGCGCTTCACGGTTCACGCCGCGGTCTCCACTGTCATTTTAAGGTCAATGACCTCTGATATATCACAGGGTCTCTATCTCTCTCTCTCTCTCTCTCTCTCTCTCTCTCGATCTCCCTCTTTTTTTCTCTCTCTCTCTGCCTCTGTCTTCCCCCACTGTCTTCCCCGCCTATTAGTGCACAGATGGTCTTGGTGACATTTTTCTCCTCCTGTTCAGCTCCCAGTTCTTCCCAGTAATGCTTCAACATGTGATGCACAGAGCAGCTCTCAACTGAGATGGAGACATTTGTGGTTAAATAATTTCTCCTTCTGTGAGGATAGAATGTGAGAATGTGATTGACAGCTGTGAGAACATATGGTTGCTCAGTACTGTGAAACGGGGGAGGGATTGATAACTTTTCATCCAATGGGGGGAACTCATTGACGTCCCCAGGGCTGACATAGTTCCGATCTAACCAATAGCAACAGTTACCCAGCATGTTGCAGTTCTCACACATGGCACCCCGCTAACAAACCATCTGTCCAATCAGAAACGACTTAATCTCTCATGCCTGTTAAAGTTCTGTTTTTCGATATAATGTCATATCGGGATTGAACTGACATTCCTTATAACCGAGAAAGAACAATCTGATAGCCCTCATTGATAGAATCTGATGTTTGTGATTGCCTTGCATGTCTAGGAAATTGACGGAGGTGACATTAACAATGACACGCATTCCTCCCCAACACCAATCACAGTGGGTCTACTTACAGCCGCTTGAGCCCTGCTTGTTTGAGTGACAGCAGCCAGAATACATTTCTCCCTTCAACATGTCCTCAAAAGACCACCACTGTGCCTGGTTGACTGTGCCTGGTTGTACTGTGCCCTGGTTGACTGTGCCTGGTTGTACTGTGCCTGGTTGTACTGTGCCTGGTTGTACTGTGCCTGGTTGTACTGTGCCTGGTTGTACTGTGCCTGGTTGTACTGTGCCTGGTTGTACTGTGCCTGGTTGACTGTGCCTGGTTGTACTGTGCCTGGTTGACTGTGCCTGGTTGCACTGTGCCTGGTTGACTGTGCCTGATTGCACTGTGCCTGGTTGACTGTGCCTGGTTGACTGTGCCTGGTTGACTGTGCCTGGTTGACTGTGCCTGGTTGCACTGTGCCTGGTTGACTGTGCCTGGTTGACTGTGCCTGGTTGACTGTGCCTGGTTGTACTGTGCCTGGTTGACTGTGCCTGGTTGTACTGTGCCTGGTTGCACTGTGCCTGGTTGACTGTGCCTGGTTGACTGTGCCTGGTTGCACTGTGCCTGGTTGACTGTGCCTGGTTGCCTGTGCCTGGTTGACTGTGCCTGGTTGACTGTGCCTGGTTGCACTGTGCCTGGTTGACTGTGCCTGACTGTGCCTGGTTGCACTGTGCCTGGTTGACTGTGCCTGATTGCACTGTGCCTGGTTGACTGTGCCTGGTTGACTGTGCCTGGTTGACTGTGCCTGTGCCTGGGTTGACTGTGCCTGGTTGCACTGTGCCTGGTTGACTGTGCCTGATTGCACCGTGCCTGGTGCCTGGTTGACTGTGCCTGGTTGACTGTGCCTGGTTGCACTCTGCCTGGTTGACTGTGCCTGGTTGCACTGTGCCTGGTGACTCTGCCTGGTTGACTGTGCCTGATTGCACTCTGCCTGCCTGGTTGACTGTGCCTGGTTGCACTGTGCCTGGTTGACTGTGCCTGATTGTACACTGTGCCTGATTGCACTCTGCCTGGTTGACTGTGCCTGGTTGACTGTGCCTGGTTGACTGTGCCTGGTTGACTGTGCCTGGTTGCACTGTGCCTGGTTGCACTGTGCCTGGTTGACTGTGCCTGATTGCACTGTGCCTGGTTGCACTGTGCCTGGTTGCACTGTGCCTGGTTGTACATTGTGTAAGCAGCACTTAGGCCTGACTCAGTAGGATTGATGATCTACAGTATAATCAACCCCCACCCCCCTGCTCCACCATGGCAGTATTAGTCAGTGGTAGGGCTTACCATGGGTATCCGGGATCCCCTCTTCACACACCCCCCAAAAATGACAAGACCAGGGACATTTATTTTTATTCCCCAATGTCAGCACTAATGCAGGCCCTTAATAACATGTGCAGCATCAGATTAGCGACACATATAATAGCACATTATCCGAACAGGTTGTCATGGAAGCCTTTAGCCTATTGTATTTACTTTACACAAAGTAACCAGTAAATTCAGAAAGTGCCCGGATAAATGACACAGTTAATAAACACTACAGCTGCCATTGTGAATCTTCAGACAGGCACAAATTTGATAGGCCTACAGTGCAGTTCGGGAAGTATTCAGACCCATTGACTTCTTCCACATTTTGTTACGTTACAGCCTTATTCTAAAATGTATGAAAAATATATTTTTCCTTACCAATCTATACGTAATACCCCAAAATGACAAAGCAATAACATGCTTTTAGAAATGTTTGCAACTAAATAAAAAAAATGGAAATATCACATTTGCATAAGTATTCAGACCCTTTGTTGAAGCACCGTTGACAGCGATTATGGTTTCGAGTCTTCTTGGGTATGTCTCTACAAGCTTGGCACGCCTGTATTTGGGGAGTTTCTCTCATTTTTCTCTGCAGATCCTATCAATCTATGTCAGGTTGGATGGGGAGCGTTGCTGCACAGCTATTTTCAGGTCCCTCCAGAGATGTTTGATCAGGTTCAAGTCCAGGCTCTGGCTGGGCCATTCAAGGACATACAGAGACTTGTCCTTTTTGGCTGTGTGCTTAGGCTCGTTGTCCTGTTGGAAGGTGAACCTTCACCCCAGTCTGAGGTCCTGAGCACTCTGGAGCAGGTTTTCATCAGGGATCTCTCTGTACTTTGCTCCGTTCATCTCACCCTTGATCCTAACTAGTCTCCCAATCCCTGCCGCTGAAAAACATCCCCCCAGCATGATGCTGCTACCGCCATGCTTCACCGTAGGGATGGTGCCAGGTTTCCTCCAGATGTAATGCTTGGCATTCAATCCAAAGAGTTCAAACTTTGTTTCATCAGACCAGAGAATCTTGTTTCTCATGGTCTGAGAGTCCATTAGGTGCCTTTTGGCAAACTGCAAGCGCACTGTCATGTGCCTTTTAATGAGTAGTGGCTTCCATCTGGCCACTACCATAAAGGCCTGATTGGTTGAGTGCTGCAGAGACGGTTGTTATTCTGGAAGGTTCTCCCATCTCCACAGAGGAACTTTGGAGCTCTGTTAGAGTGACCATCGGGTTCTTGGTCACCATCCTGACCAATACTCTTTTCTCCCGATTGCTCAGTTTGGCCAGGTGGCGAGCTCTAGAAAGAGTCTTAGTGGTTCCAATCTTCTTCCATTTACGAATGTTGGAGGCCACTGTGTTCTTGGGGACCTTTAATGCTGCAGACAGTTTTTGGTTTCCTTCCCCAGATCTGTACCCCGACATAATCCTGTCTCAGAGCTCTACGGACAATTCCTTCGACCTCATGGCTTGGTTTTTGCTCTGACATGCACTGCCAACTGTGGGACCTTATATAGACAGGTGTGTGCCTTTCCAAATCATGTCCAATCAATTTAATTTACCACAGGTGGACTCCAATCAAATTGTAGAAACATCTCAAGGATGATCAATGGAAACAGGATGCACCTGAGCTCAATTACAAGCCTCATAGCAAAGGGTCTGAATACCTATGTAAATAAGGTATTTATGTTTTTTTATATATTTAACAAATCTGCAAAAATGTCAAAAAAATCTGTTTTCACTTTGTCCTCATGAGTGTGCTCTGTGCGCCCTGAGTGTGCATGAAGTCTGTTACCAATTATATCTTCTCCTGTCCCAGAGCCTAGGCTGTTTTCCAATCCAGGCCTAATCCTATTGAAACCCCAAATCCTGACTCCTGCCACTTGACAATTCCTAACTTTATTCTGTAATCCATAGGTTGCATTGTCAAAGCAAATCCCTCGCCTATGCATGTTAAAATACCGCAATCTAACATTTCCCCCCACTTCTCTGCACTGTCTCGGTAGCTTCGGTAGAGATGATCAACAAACGGTATGGGAGGAAATATTTGTATTTTTTAAACAGAGTTGGTCCACTGTAAGATATCTTGATATTTAAACTATTTCCACTCTTCAGCTCCCCATTATTCATGAGCTGATCTGCTGCCTGCATAATCATCAACAAAATGTTGCCAACAATAGGAGGTATTCATTCTGTAATTTGTTCTGAGGTTATCTACAGGCTTAGTAACGTTGGTCATTTGATTTGTGTTTGTTACAAAAGTTTGAATGATTTGTCAACACTACTCGGATTGTGCTCTGTGCGTCCTGAGTGTACTCTGTGCGCCCTGAGTGTGCTCTGTGCGCCCTGAGTGTGCTCTGTGCGCCCTGAGTGTGCTCTGTGCGTCCTGAGTGCTCTGTGCGTCCTGAGTGTGCTCTGTGCGTCCTGAGTGTGCTCTGTGCGTCCTGAGTGTGCTCTGTGCGCCCTGAGTGTGCTCTGTGCGCCCTGAGTGTGCTCTGTGCGCCCTGAGTGTGCTCTGTGCGCCCTGAGTGTGCTCTGTGCGCCCTGAGTGTGCTCTGTGCGCCCTGAGTGTGCTCTGTGTGCTCTGTGCGTCCTGAGTGCTCTGTGCGTCCTGAGTGTGCTCTGTGCGTCCTGAGTGTGCTCTGTGCGTCCTGAGTGTGCTCTGTGCCGTCCTGAGTGTGCTCTGTGCGTCCTGAGTGTGCTCTGTGCGTCCTGAGTGTGCTCTGTGCCTTCCTGAGTGTGCTCTGTGCGCCCTGAGTGTGCTCTGTGCGCCCTGAGTGTGCTCTGTGCGCCCTGAGTGTGCTCTGTTGACTGTGCCTGGTTGCACTGTGCCTGGTTGCACTGTGCCTGGTTGCACTGTGCCTGGTTGCACTCTGCCGGGTTGCACTGTGCCTGGTTGACTGTGCCTGGTTGTACATTGTGTAAGCAGCATTTAGGCCTGACTCAGTAGGAGTGATGATCGACAGTATAATCAACCCCCCACCCTCTGTGCGCCCTGAGTGTGCTCTGTGCGTCATGAGTGTGCTCTGTGCGTCCTGAGTGTGCTCTGTGCGTCCTGAGTGTGCTCTGTGCGCCCTGAGTGTGCTCTGTGCGCCCTGAGTGTGCTCTGTGCGTCCTGAGTGTGCTCTGTGCGTCCTGAGTGTGCTCTGTGTCGAGATTGCCTCCTGCTGAAATGCGCTGGCAATCAAAGATAGTTACTCGATCATTACCAAATATCAGTTTAACTTGCTCTGAATTGTTTACATAGTGGCACAGCCAAGCCGACAAGGTGGAGCAGAGCCCCTGTTATTTGGGGAGAACCCAACCCTGGCATAGTGACTATGTCCTGGTTTTAAACACTTTAAATGGGAACTTTTCCCGGGATTTCCCGGGATTGGAACTTGGTAGATTGTTGGGGAAATATGAATCCGTAGTCAGTGGCTATGACCTTCGTAATGACCAAAGGCTAGACTCCCTGTGGAGTGGCTTTCATTTCCTGTCCTCCATACCTTTAGAACAGCTTGGTTTAGTGTGACTTCATCACTGAATAACCTTTATGTAGAGCCCTTTATAGAAGCCTACTAGGAATAGGCGACAGATCAGGACAGAGGGGCACTCCCAGATATGTGGCCTACTAGAATGGCAACCAAATATATTCTATTACGTTTAATTTATTTTCTATTGTTTTCTATTGCATTCTATTCTATTCCAATAGAGTCAACTCCGCTAGATACACAAAAGTATGTGGACACCCCTTGAAATGATTGGATTTGGCTATTTCAGCCACACCCATTGCTGACAGGTGTATAAAATCAAGCGCACAGCCATGCAATCTCCATAGACAAACATTGGCAGTTTTAATGGCCTTACTGAAGAGCTCAGTGACTTTCAACGTGGCACCGTCATAGGATACCACCTTTGGCCACACAAGCTCACAGAACGGGACCGGAATTGTGCTGAATTGCATAGCATCCTTGGTTGCCACACTCACTACCGAGTTCCAAACTGCCTCTGAAAGCAACATCAGCACAATAACTGTTTGTCAGGAGCTTCATGAAATTACTTTCTATGGCAGAGCAGCCGCACGCAAGCCTAAGATTACCATGCTCAATGCCAAGTGTCGGCTGGGGTCAAGCTCGCTGCAATTGGATTCTGGAGCAGTGGAAACGCGTTCTCTGGAATTCTCTTAGTTCCAGGGATGGGAAATCTTAACGCTGCAGCATACAATGACATTCTAGATTATTCTGTGCTTCCAATTTTGTGGCAACAGTTTGGGGAAGGCCCTTTTCTGTTTCAGCATGACAATGCCCCAAAGGCTTTTGACCTTCGTCTCTCCCTAGCCCGTACGGGAGTTGTAGCGACAAGACAAGATAGTAACTACTAACAATTGGAAACCACGAAAAGGGGGTAAAAATAAATATATATATATATATATATAAAAAAACTGCTGGTCATGTAGTGTATTTTATATTATATCTTCCTCTTTGTGAGCTGCTGTTGTTGTGCTGAGTGTCTGTCGGAGGCTGCTCTCCTATGTCATTCCCCTGTGGTCGTCCCTATGCAGTGCGAAGGGGTTATTCTGCAAAGGTGTGAGCCGCTGTTTTCAAAGGCCATTAGCCTGTCGGGGGGGGGCTCAGCTTGGGACAACAAACACTGCTGTACAGAGTGGAGAGACACCGCTTTGTGTTGAGGTCTGTGTGAACCTCTGTGTGATGTCCCGGCCAATCTCTCTCCTGTGTAGCAGGGTGGAAAGAGGATCACAGATGTGTCTGTATAGCATCTCTCTCTCTTTCACCCCCCCCATCTCGATGCAGAGTAAGTGTGTTTACTTTGTCTTCATCTCTCCACTCTGATCCTCCTTGACATTATTTAAGGACTGATGATGAGTGCAGTGGTGTAAAGTACTTCAGTAAAAATACTTTAAAGTACTACTTAAGTGTTTTTTGGGGGGGTATCTGGACTTTACTATTTATATTTTTGACAACTTTTACTTTTTACTTCACTACAAAATAAATGTACTTTTTACTTCATACATTTTCCCTGACACCCAAAAGTACTCGTTACATTTCGAAAGCTTAGCAGGACAGGGAAAATGGTCCAATTCACACACTTATCAAGATAACATCCCTGGGCATCCCTACTGCCTCTGATCTGGCGGACTCACTGAACCCAAATGCTTTGCTTGTAAGTTATGTCTAAACGTTGGAGTGTGCCCCTGGCTATTTTAAATTAAAAATGGAAATTGTGTCTTCTAGTTTGCTTTATGTATGGATTGTGAAATGATATATACTTTTACTTTTGATACATCAATTACATTTTCTTTTGATACTTAAGTACAGTATATTTAAAACCAAATACTTTTAGAATTACTCAAGTAATATTTTACTGGGTCACTTTTACTTTTATAATTTTCAATTAAGTTATCGTTACTTTTACTCCAGTATGACATTGTTGTAGATCACCCGCCACCCCTCGGTCTGACGGGCAGTGTTACGCCCCCACCATGTGTCACCATGCAGGCCTTGGCTGTGTCTGGCTGTGTCCCTCTGGGCTGGAGCCTCTCTCCAGGGCTGTCTGTCTGACTTTAGCCAATCCACAGGACACAATCAGCCTGCTCTCGCTCTCTTTCTGTCTTTCCTCCTCCTTCTCTCCCGATCCCTTTTTTTCAGCTTTCCATCTATCACTTCATCTCTCTTTCTTTTTCTGACCCATCCCCTCCCCTCTCTCGCCTTTCTTCTCCATCTCCCTCTATCACTGGCCCCCTACCTCCATCCATACCTCCTCTCTGTCTCTCTCTACAGAAACAGGCGTGAAGCTGTAATAGGTCCCTCACCACACTGGGGGACCCGAATCCTGTTACCCAGCACTCGCAGATACCCAGAGCCTATTTTCCATTCACTCCCTGTTCACCATCTAGCGCCAGGCATCACCAGGCCCACCTCTTGTCTCCCTAATCCGATTGGCATGCTTTCCTCGTACCCCTACACACACCCCTGGAATCCCAGAACCAAAATCAGCTGCAGACACACCCAGACGTAGATGTCTGGGTGGAGAATGAGATGTGAGAGCGAGACGATAGCATTTTCTCGGGGGGCAAACTATTTTTTTCTCCAAATCCCTCAGGACTAAGGATCAGTTGACTGGAACCTATCCCTGCGTGACACGATAAGGTGGTGTCGTCGGGGTACGGGATTCGTGCCCGAATGAACGACGTCCTTGTATGACGCTCTTATCGTTACATTGCACGCGCCATCCCCTCTCTGCCCTTAGAACTGGAGGAGGTTTGCTGTGTTCTGGTTTGTGGTCAACGACACAAGTGAACCGACCATTTAACTCTGTCTAACTAATTGGTCACGGTGGCGTACGCTAAGAACAAAGGCCTCTTTTGTGGGGTTTGCAGATTTGACTTGTTCACCACGGGGAATTAGGCAGGGCAACAGTGGAACTGCTCTGCCATGCTGTGCTCATGTATTGCCTCAGCAATATGATTTATTCTATTTGTGTGTGGATGTCATTGGGATTTATTGCTCCATATATACTTGTGGCAGTAAATAGTAGTCCTCCAACACAACATAATGACCCTTGCACCCGGATACAATGGCAACTCCTTCTATTGAGTCCTATTATTCATCTCTGTCTCCGAGGTCCGTCGTTGCTCTAGGCATGGTGTTATTCACAGATACACAGTGTGAGCATGTAGGTTAGCAGAGTCCCTATGGATTCATGGGGGAACATGATTTTGCACAAAAGGAGCCCGATGTCAGACAGAGCCCAGGGGAGTCGTGTGACCAGAGGGCAGTCACACGTACAGTAAAAAAAGTCCCAGGGTCCTTAGCGAGGGGCCGCCCTGGTGGTAAGGTGGGGACTGCTGGCGCTGGACCGTGGGACCCGACCCTCAGCGAGAGTGGGTGTGTGTGCGTCAGGGGTTAAAAACGGAGGAAGTATCTGGGTGCTGGCGATGAAAGGTCGTTGCCAGACCGACAGTAGTTTAACAGAGGCTCTGTTGAAGAAGTGGCGGTTTGAATGCGCGATGTTTCACCCCACAACGAGGAAAAGGCTGTTCATTCACTGACACACAAAGACTTGTCTATGATGTAAGAAGTCGGTTCCTTTTGCTCTTTTTTGCTCTTTCCATGTCCGTCTCGATCTCTCCCTTATTAATGACGGCGGGAAAAGGGGGATAAAGAGAGAGAAGCCGAGAGAAATCGAGGAAGATACAGTGTCAACTCTGTCTTGGAAACCAACACTGTGTTGGTAGATGTTAGAGACCCATGTGCTGTAGATATTTGGGTTGGTGCCAGTGTTGGATGTTGGATGACACTAGAGAGAGGAAGAGAGAACAAGAGAAAGCTGTGGAAAAGGGCGAAATAGAGAGGAAGACGAAGTTACAGTCATCTCCCTCTTGGAGACCAGCAGTATGTTGGTATGTTGGTAGATGTCAGTCAGTGTTGGGGACCCATGGTAGCCGTGATGATGAGATGGCATGTTCAATCCAGTGGTCCGGGGGGTCTGGGGGGGTTCTGTTTCATTGCCTCGATATTGCCTCGATACTGCCTCAGTATCTCAGGGTTAGGGACAGACTAACTGGTCTATCTATAACAGTCCATTTCCCCTGAGAATTCATTACTGCATTCATGGAAGGAGCTTTTCCATTGTCTGTAATGCTAAACGTAATTTGTTTACTCAACTCAATGACTTGGCCAAATGGCACTGAGATTGAATTGACAGTAGAGGAATTGTCAGAATGTCACTGTTTCAGACAAGGCCACACAGAAGCACACGACTGTGCACAACTGCCTACATGACATAACCCTAGAGTCTTGGTCAATGTATCCTATACTAAACCTGCTCTATCTTTCCTCTCTCCTCTCTTTTAGGTAAGTTCCACGTGTTATGGAGGCAGGGACAGTTTTGAGCTAGCCATGATGCAGAAGGTACAGTTGTCATGACTCTCGTTGCTTTGAAACGTGTGACGCCTGCTCCTTATAGTGGCCTTTATATTTGCACTGTTTTCTGGGGCCCGCGCTGAATGTGATGGGGTTCCTGTGAACACAGGATGCTTTTGTAGGCTATGTGTCTTGGATGATTTGATCACATAGCCATGCAGAGCTTTTTAGATCACGTGCAGTGAGTATGTGCCATACATAGTATGTCCCTGAATATACCCTCGGGTATATTTCCATTAGTTCTCTACTGTGAAGGATCCAGAACGGTTTCTCTAATCACCATAATACAACTACAGACCACTGCACACTCCGTGGGCTGCCCACAAGACCCACTGTAAATACTGACCCTTCTTTGACGATGGCGACGCTGAAGCGACCTTCTATCTCGACACTTGGCTGTCATCTTCGTCTCCTCCCTGCCTCTCCTTCACATGACCTCTGACCTCCTGTCACGTCCACGACTTGCAGACGTCGCCTTGAGAACGCCCCATCCCCCACGTCCATACAGCCGCCTTCACCTGCTATATTGTAGCCTTCCATTGGCCGTGAAGCTATTTTTTTGAACCCTTTTGGTTTTGCTTCAGCCCTCTTTCTAAAGCGCAAGGGTGGAGGGGTGTCGGGGAGGGAAAGGGGGTACCACGGAAAGAGGAGGGGGGGGCGAGGAATAGGCTGATTACGTGGAGATTTGGTACATGTTAATCAAATCTCCACGTAATCAGCCTATGTCCCCCCCTCCTCTCCTCACCCTCAGTGTCTCTGGGCTGATGAATAATAGCCTCCCCCTCCAACTCACCACCCCCATTGGCTCTATCCATAATTCATGCCCCCCATGGAGGGTGAGTGTGTGTGTGTGTGTATACGTGTACATTTGTGCGCATATGCCTGTGTGCACACCTGTGTGTGTGTGTGTGTGTGTGTGTGTGTGTGTGTGTGTGTGTGTGTGTGTGTGTGTGTGTGTGTGTGTGTGTGTGTGTGTGTGTGTGTGTGTGTGTTTCTCACCGGGGCCTGCTATTGGTGTCTGACAAGCAGGGACGAGAGAAGAGGATCGGGTCCGGGTTGGTGTCAGGCCAGCAAATGTCAGAGCAGCGCCACGGGCCTGCTCGTTACCCTCGTTCCACAGAGGTGTAAATATTGATGGCATTGCCATGCCGACCGGCACAACACGTGCCTAACCGTTAACAGAGGTGACAGTATGGATGGAGGACTTAAATGACATTAATGTAAAGCACTCGAGTATAGAAATAGACAGATAACATTATTTTGTGGATTTTGCTGTAGAGGGGAGGGAGTGCACGACTTTGCCTCTTTTTGGTACTATTTCTGGACATTTTCTCAATACGCCCCGCCAACTTCATTGTAGCAAGTGTGTTGTCCATGTAGTTTAATTGAAAGATGATGGTGACGTCCGTCTCTCGATGGTGGTCTCTAGAGCAGGACATGGAGGGGATGCTGGGACCTCTGTTGGACTTTTAACAATCCCATCAGGACCGATGCTTTTGACAACCGTTGCCCAGTGATTTTATGTTATGGCACTGGTTGTACCCACCTTGAGATAATCTGTTAGAGAAAGAGAGAGATGACAAAAAAGAGAGATAGATGCTGCTTTGGATGTTCTGAAAGTAAGGTAATCATTCTGGACGGTTTGTGTTCCTCCACGTATTTATCTGGCAATTAAGGGCTCAACAGACATTACAAAAGAAAAAATACATTCAGTTAACATCATTTGAATGAACATTCCACATTTACCATGGACGTTATGGGATCTCAGTACCAGGCAACCATTGTGTTCCATTCATTATATTTCTATGTGTGCTGCCGCAGGGAGGAGGTGTTACCTAGGCAACCCGAGGACTCGTTTGCTTCGACACCTTGCTTGTTATGACGGTTATTCTATTTTCATGAAGGTCTTCATTCATAAAGGTGGGTGACACAGTTATACGGTTATACGGTAATTGTGCCAGCCCTACTGGCAATGAGTCACAAACGACTTCTAGCGAGGTCACTCTGAATGTGTGAAGCTACACTTTGTTTTCCCCTTGGTCCATGAAGTACATTGAAAGCCCCAATAATGTCAGGTCAGGAATGGAGGATGTGCCCTCTGTGTCCCCTGTAGTATGTCACACTGTCCTCTGTCCCTTGTGTTTCCTGTAGTATGCCTCTCTGTCCCCAATGTGTGACTAGGGCCTCTTTCTATCAGTCCTAATGTCCCATGAGTCACAGGCCACCCGAGCCAGCCCCCCTCTTTCCCCCCCTGTGTGTCCTAAACCAGACCCCTCTATAGGACAGAGCTCCATTCTCACTCTGTGTGTTCAGCCTGGTGAGGCTTTGTAGAGCTACGGTGTCGTAGCTCTCTGCTCTCTGTCTCCATAAGGTCAGTGACAGCCGTGTCCATTGTAGGAAAGGCACCCTGCTCCTGTGGCTCATTCATCTTTGTCAGCCCTGGTTCCCGTTCGCTCGTTAGGTAGCGAGAAGTGACGATGATCGAAAAGGTCACAGTCTTCCTTTGTTCGCACATATCTTTGATTTCACACACATTGAATAAACGTTCGTAATTTCTCCTTCTCCGCCCTCAAAGGTCGTTGTTCAGATTCACGTATGACAGCTGTGTAGGATCGTGTGTCTTTTTTTTTTTACAGTAAAACGATCTGTTGTCCACCACTCAACAGAACCTTCTCCTCCGGCTCAGCTCCTGCTGCTGAGTATGGCATTTTACTGCTATAGAGTAGTCTCTGTCTCTGTCTCTGTCTCTCTCTCTCTCTCTCTCTCTCTCTCTCTCTCTCTCTCTCTCTCTCTCTCTCTCTCTCTCTCTCTCTCTCTCTCTCTCTCTTTCTCTCTGTCTCTCTCTGTCTCTGTCTCTGTCTCTCTCTCTTTCTCTCTCTGTCTCTCTCTCTTTCTCTCTCTGTCTCTCTCTCTGTCTCTCTTGTTCTCTCTCTTTCTCTCTCTCTCTTTCTCTGTCTCTGTCTCTGTCTCTGTCTCTGTCTCTGTCTCTGTCTCTCTCTCTCTCTCTCTCTCTCTCTCTCTCTCTCTCTCTCGGGGAGTTAAAGGACAGTGAGATAATCGCTATCTGTGTGAGTTCACCTTTAGCATATGAGAAGACCAGGGGCAACCCCACTACACTAAGAAGGTTATCTGTGCTGTTTCAGCCTATATTGTCTTGTGTCTAAGACAGCTATCACCATAATCTCACAAGCTTCTGTATGCGTGAGAGCGAGAGAGCGAATCCCGAATGATGAAATACCATGGTTGAACATTCCCAATGGTACAACTACCTGGGACTAAAGATCAGTGCCTCTGGTGGATTTGGTCTGGCAGTGAATACACTAAAAGAAAAAGCCTGCAAAGCATTTTACTCCGTAAAAAGACAATTCTCAAAAATAAATATTCCTATCCAAATCTGGGCAAAATATTCAATAGTGTAATTTCACCCATTGCACTATATGGAAGTGAGGTTTAGGGTGCAGCCGGTAATTACGATTATAAGCATTGGAAGAAAAACCCAATAGAAAATCAAAATACATAATTCTGCAGCATTATCCTAATATCCAATAGAAAGTACCAGGTAATGCATGCAGAACAGAACTCGGACAACTCCCTTTAATTGTAATTATAAAGAGAAGGACACAAACATTTGGGCACCAATTAGAAATTTAGCCCCTAAAACATCCTTACAATTCAAAGCACTGTATTTCATTATCATCTTTGCATTGTACTATATTTACTGAAATGCTCAACCACTATACTGCTTTGGCAATATCTACAAATTTTATTTCATGCCAATAAAGCAATCTGAATTTGAGAGAGAGAGAGAGAGAGAGAGAGAGAGAGAGAGAGAGAGAGAGAGAGAGAGAGAGAGAGAGAGAGAGAGAGAGGAGAGAGAGAGAGGGAGAGAGAGAGAGAGAGAGAGAGAGAGAGAGAGAGAGAGAGAGAGAGAGAGAGAGAGAGAGAGAGAGAGAGAGAGAGAGAGAGAGAGAGAGAGAGAGAGAGAGAGAGATCCCCAAAACGAATCAAGCTTCCATCAATAGGCTATATTAATTTATCTTATTCAACTCCTAAACTCAAGAGACCAATGTCATTTCAAAGGGATCGCTTGCTTCCCTATGTTGTGCCAGACCACAGGCTTAACCAAGGGAAATGGCTCCATTCAAAATCAATGTATTCAGGGAGAGAGAGGTAGCCATAGTAGAAAGCTGATTTGAAGGCTTTACCCCGACGATAATGTAAATGGATGACCGCGAGTGCAGGCGCCAGTCCGATTGCGTAACAGGACTGCCGGATCCATGCATTCTCATTGGACCTCAGGCCATTATTGATCCTGCGCCCGGTCACAAAGCCAAACGAACGTAGCCCCCGGATAAAATTCCTATCTGCTGGCTGTGACGTGTCACTGTATATTGGCTTGTTGTTTACGGCAGGGCTAGAAGGGCATACAGTAACCCCGGGGTTGTGTGGGTCACAGAGAGTTTTCTAATGTTAGGGTACTGCTCCCTGTCACCACTAGCCTATCTGTCTTGACTTGTTTATGTAGCATGCTGAATACGTTTTTAAAATTTGTTTATGACAGTTTGCGTGTACTTTCGGAATTGTCTGGACCTGTTGGGGGACCCTTGCAGTAGCGTTAT
Source organism: Oncorhynchus keta (assembly GCF_023373465.1). Classification (NCBI taxonomy): domain Eukaryota; kingdom Metazoa; phylum Chordata; class Actinopteri; order Salmoniformes; family Salmonidae; genus Oncorhynchus; species Oncorhynchus keta. Next base: position 55,089,781 of record NC_068455.1, on the reverse strand, counting down.
GTCCCCGCCAGCTCGTGGTTTATGTACGAACGTTCTAAGAACGCCTTCCGATTGACCTCTACAGGCTCAACACGGTGGCATGGCAGCTATTACAGCAGAGACCCACGAGATGAGAGGACGCTGTCCTCACAAGGACTTCGCAGGGACTTCCAGTGGCACCGGCCCACTGCTGGGAAAAAAACACAGATGAGCTCAAGAAGAACACGCACATGAACAGCAATCTCAACACCCAACGCGCACACACACACACACACACACACACACACACACACACACACACACACACACACACACACACACACACACACACACACACACACACACACACACACACACACACACACACACACACACACACACACACACACACACATCTGAGATGATGAGATGATCTGAGATCTGAGATGATGAGATCTGAGATGATGGATCGCTGGGTTTAGTTGGCCAGATGTTCTATCTTTAGGTAAGGATTTACCCTACATAAGACGTACTCTCTTTTAGATGCACTATTGTAAAGTGGCTGTTCCACTGGATGTCATAAGGTGAATGCACCAATTTGTAAGTCGCTCTGGATAAGAGCGTCAGCTAAATGACTTAAATGTAAATGTAATGTAAATGTACTGTGTATACCTCATTCTCCTCTCTTCTCCGTCGTCCTTCCTCCTTTCCTCTTTTACTCCCCTCCATCTCATTTCACCTCGAGCCATGTCACGAGAATGCATTTTGTGCACGTCAAGAGGGTGACATTTCTTTGGCAAACAGTGACTTTGATTACTGTGTGGGCTTCGATGCGCCGCCTCACGTAAACCACATACATCCACAGGGAAAGGATTTGTCATTTCTGATGAACAGGTTGGCTCAAGTTAATCTGTCCCGGAGATATGAAAAGGGAACGAGAATTCGACCCTCCTCCTTCATAGACTGCGGAAAAGATGTTCTAAATCTCTGTTGTAAGTTTAGCTACCTGACCGTGCAATAACTGCTGCCCCATCTTTGTCTGTTCGAGGAAGTGTATGTGCATGTGTGTGTGTGTGTGTGTGTGTGTGTGTGTGTGTGTGTGTGTGTGTGTGTGTGTGTGTGTGTGTGTGTGTGTGTGTGTGTGTGTGTGTGTGTGTGTGTGTGTGTGTGTGCGCATGTGTGTTGGAGGGTGTATGGGACGTCCCTATTGTAGAGGTGGTGACGAAGCAGCATGTGTGTATATATGTGTGTGTGTGTCACGCCTTGGTCCCAGTCAGGTCTGATTCTAGGTCAGCTGAGAAGACTCCTCTATTTCTGTCTTGCTAATCCCCCTGTGTGTGTGTGTTATATATGTGTGTGTGTGTGTGTGTGTGTGTGTGTGTGTGTGTGTCTCGAACACAATGTGCTAATACCCCCAGCACGGTACTCACTAATCCACTCACAGTAGTCGACTGCACACTGGAGCCTCTTCCCCCCCGCCCCCTCACACACTCCCCCCCTGTGTGGACCCTCTAGCTATCCCTCCTCACACCCTCTGGATATTCCCTGGGGGTTGGAACTGGGACCACCCACGACGGAGCACCCATGAGCGCAGGCATGGTCGTGGGAGCCACAGGCCAGGTAAGGCAGCTACTGTAGACTAGGTAGACAGCGGTCCTAACCTCCCAGAGACCCATACATCTCTCTCCCTATGCCTTTAGTCCTCCAACCTCCTTACTGCTAAGCTAACCTAGGCTAGGCTAACTTTAAATGATCTGCATGGACTCTCAAGGCAACTGTAAGTTATGGGTCCAATAATGAGTTAGCTTTGCAGTCGAAATACAAGTTAAGCGGAGATGTGCTGTTTTGTGTCAGGAAAGGAGTGCTTTAGGGGACTTTAGGGGCCTTTCTCTTTTTAATTAAACATCTTGAAATGAACTGCGGGCCTAGTGGATTCTCTCTCCCACTCTATCTCGCTCTCTCTCTCTGTCTCTCGGGGGGACATGAATTTATCACCGACTTATCTTTAATCCCACCATAATGACGCCCCCATGCTCTATCTTTTCATTGTAGATTAAAACCACCGATGGGTCATTATAGCCAGAAAAATACATCAATTAACCTGCTCTTTCTGTGGAGACAATGCTAAAGCGCTGGCAGGTCAGCAGATATTACTAGCTTATAACCTACTGTATACATTGATTAACCTATCTATAGGCCAGCAGATGCTAACTTACAGCCTAAAAGCCCATTAACCTACGCTTTCTATGGAGAATTTGCTAAGGAGCTAGCTTTAGCTACAGTAGCTGGTCAGCAGAAGCGTATAGCCTTCCGTATGCACATTGACTTCTTAAAAAAAGAAGAAGAAGAAGTGGCCTGTTGTTTTGAATCTGTATAGTTTATTGACCTGTGTGTGCTGCATTGTGTAACAGGATATAAATAACCATCAGGCCTAAAGACCCAGGAGGGAGTGTGAATGTGCTGTACTGAATATACAGTATGCGGTATGCATGAGTAATATCTCCTGTGCTAACACACTAAATAGGCGTTTCTCCTAGGGGTGGTTTTGTCTTAAATGTGGAGAAGTGCTTACGTTGTGGCGTGGAAGTGAGCAGCAATTTTATTCAACTTTTATTTGGACACATTGCTTTATTGTGCTTTATTGTGTCTGGTGGTGTTAACATGCCGGCAGAGACAGAATTGGACCACATTAGGGTGAATCATTCTGTGTGTGTTGAATGTTGAGGCCAATGGGGATGGATGGTGTCATCGTGGCCCTAGGGGGAAGTCTGAGACGGCTCATTTGGGTGGGGCACTGATGAATAGTTCCTCATTCTTCCTCTTTCTTATCTACATGAATATTTCTCTCTCTCTCTCTCATAAGGCTTTGTTTTAGGAAGTTTACTGGCAGACTGTGACCCAGGATGTTGTATTTAGACATTAGTCTTAATTGTATTTATTTTTTATTTAACCTTTTATTTAACTAGGCAAGTCAGTTAAGAACAAATTATTATTTTAAAATGACTGCCTACCCCGGCCTAACCCTCCCCTAACCCTGACGATGCTGGGCCAACTGTGTATCGTCCTATGGGACTCCCGATCACTGCCGGTTGTGATACAGCCCAGGATTGAACCAGGATCTGTAGTGACGCCTCTAGCACTGAGATGCAGTGCCTTAGACCGCTGCGCCACTCGGGAGGGAGTGGGAAGGACCACACACACACACGCACGCACGCGCAAGTGTCCACTTGAGATTATATTGTGGATTTGCATTGTCTACCATCCGGGAGGTGTGTGGTTGTGTTTACTGTATATGGGTGTTTCTATCAGTAGGTGTGTATTCTCATTAAGGGCTGTGAAGGCTCTGGTTGGCCTAATGATGCCCACAGGACTCCCGTAGCACACAGGGTGGAAAGTACCACTCTCCACACCCCCCCCGAAAGACCTTTCCACCTCCCGCCGTCCGCCACTGTCTCCGTTGACAACGCCCCCGGCCTTGTTACTAAGGGATGGGTTACCAGGGCGATGAAGCGTCAGTTAGCACCACTCCATGCTAGACAGGGGTTAAGCCAGCCGTGTGTGTGCTTCCTTTACGACACAACAGCACAGGGTAGGGCCAGCTTGGAGGCTGCTGTGTCTCTTTTTGTCCGCTTGTTGTTTGCTGTTGACCTTCTATTCAGAGTCAATGAGCTGGATTTCCTGTTATTAGGTGAAGCACTTCCATAAAATGGGATGAAATATACGTTTAGAGGACAATGACGCATCATAGAAAAATGTGCGATAGCATCTTTATAGTATTTATAGTGATTTCTCAATGTCAACATATCAGTGTGAGATGTTTTATTCTCACCTTATTCTTTTTATTATATAATTGAGGCTGTGTAAAAGGACTTTAACTGTGGTATACAGTGCATTTGGAAAGTATTCAGACCCCTTGACTTTTTCTACATTTTGTTACATTACAGCCTTATTCTAAAATGTATTTTTTCCCCTTCATCAATCTACACACAATACCACATAATGACAAAGCAAAAACAGGTTTTTAGAATTTTTTGCAAATGTATTAAAAATAAAAAACACATTTACATAAGTATTCGGATCGTTTACTCAGTACTTTGTTGAAGCACCTTCAGCAGCAATTACAAACTCGAGTCTTCATGCTACAAGCTTGGCACACCTATGTTTCTCCCATTCTTCTTTGCAGATACTCTCAAGCTCTGTCAGGTTGGATGGGGAGCATCGCTTCATAGCTATTTTCAGGTCTCTCCAGAGATGTTCGATCGGATTCAAGACCTGCTCTGACTGGGCCACTCAAGGACATTCAGACTTGTCCCAAAGCCACTCCTGCGTTGTCTTGGCTGTGTTCTTAGGGTCATTGTCCTAATGGAAGGTGAACCTTCGCCCCAGTCTGACACCCTGAGTGCTCTGGAGCAGGTTTTCGTCAGGGATCTCTCTGTACTTTGCTCCGTTCATCTTTCCCTTGATCCTGACTAGTCTCCCAATTGCTGCCTCTGAGAAACATCCCCACAGCATGATGCTGCCACCACCATGCTTCAACGTAGGGATGGTGCCAGGTTTCCACCAGACATGACACTTGGCATACAGGCCAAATAGTTCAATCTTGGTTTCATCAGACCAGAGAATCTTGTTTCTCATGGTCTGAGAGTCCTTTAGGTGCCTTTTAGCAAACTGCAAGTGTTATGTGCCTTTTACTGAGGAGTGGCTTCCGTCTGGCCACTCAACCATAAATGCCTGATTGGTGGAGTGCTGCAGAGATGGTTGTTCTTCTGGAAGGTTCTCCCATCTCCACAGAGGAACTCTGGAGCTATGTCAGAGTGACCATTGGGTTCTTGGTCACTTCCATGATAGCTCAGTTTGGCCGGGCGGCCAGCTCTAGGAAGAATCTTGATGGTTCCAAACCTCTTCCATTTAAGAATGATGGAGGCCACTGTGTTCTTGGGGACCTTCAATGCTGCAGACATCTTTTGGTACCCTTTCCCAGATCTGTGCCCTGACACAATCCTGTCTCGGAGCTCTACAGACAATTCCTTCAACCTCATCGAACTGTCAACTGTTATATTAGACAGGTGTGTGCCTTCCTAAATCATATCAAATGTATTTATATAGCCCTTCTTACATCAGCTGATATATCAAAGTGCTGTACAGAAACACAGCCTAAAACCCCAAAACCCCAAAACTCCATAGAAAGGCCAAAACCTAGGAAGAAACCTAGAGAGGAACCAGGCTATGAGGGGTGGCCAGTCATCTTCTGGCTGTTCTAAATCATGTCTAATCAATTTAATTTACCACAGGTGAACTCCAATCAAGTTGTTGAAATATCTTAAGGATGATCAATGGAAACAGGATGCTCCAGAGCTCAATTTTGAGTCTCATAGCAAAGGGTCTGAATATTTTGAGTACCAGTGAGTACCAGTCAAAAGTTTGGACACACCTACTCATTCAATAATAGTGAAGACATCAAAATAACACATGGAATCATGTAGTAACCAAAGAGGTGTTAAAACAAATCAAAATATATTTTATATATGAGATTCTTCAAGGTAGCCACTGTTTGCTTGGCATTCTCTCAACTAGCTCCATGAGGTAGTCATCTGGAATGCATTTCAATTAACAGGTGTGCCTTGTTAAGCTAATTTGTGGAATTTCTTCCCTTCTTAATGCGATTGAGCCAATCAGTTGTGTTGTGACAAGGTAGGAGTGGTTTTCAGAAGATAGCCCTATTTGGTAAAAGACCAAGTCCATATTATGGCAAGAGCAGCTCAAATTAGCAAAGAGAAATGACAGTCCATCCTTACTTTAAGACATGAAGGTCAGTCAATCTGGAAGATGTCAAGAACTTGAAAGTTTCTTCAAATACAGTTGCAAAAACCATCAAGCGCTATGATGAAACTGGCTCTCACGAGGACCGCCACAGGAAAGGAAGACCCAGAATGATCTCTGCTGCAGAGGATAAGTTCATTAGAGTTAACTGCACCTCAGATTGCAGCCCAAATAAATGCTTCACAGAGTTCAAGTAACAGACACATCTCAACATCAACTGTTCCGAGGAGACTGTGTGAATCAGGCCTTGAATCAGGTCTAATTGCTGCAAAGAACCACTACTAAAGGACACCAATAAGAAGCAGGGACTTGCTTGGGCCAAGAATCATGAGCAATGGACATTAGAAAATCTGTGCTTTGTTCTGATGAGTCAAATATTGAGATTTTTGGTTCCAACCGCTGTATCTTTGTCAGACGCAGAGTAGGTGAACGGATGATCTCTGCCTGTGTGGTTCCCACCATGAAGCATGGAGGAGGAGGTGTGATGGTGTGGAGGGTGCTTTGCTGTTGACACTGTCAGTGATTTATTTATAATTCAAGGCATACTTAACCAGCATGGCTACCACAGCATTCTGCAGCGATACCCCATCCCATCTGGTTTGCGTTTAGTGGGGCTATTATTTATTTTTTAACAGGACAATGACCCAACACCCCTCCAGGCTGTGTAAGGGCTATTTGACCAAGAAGGAGAGTGATGGAGTGCTGCATCAGATGACCTGGCCTCCACAATCACCCAACCTCAACCCAGTTGAGACGGTTTGGGATGAGTTGGACCGCAGAGTGAAGGAAAAGCAGCCAACAAGTGCTCAGCATATGTGGGAACTCCTTAAAGACCGTTGGAAAAGCATTCCAGGTGAAGCTTGTTGAGATAATGCCAAGTTGTGCAAAGCTGTCATCAAGTCAAAGGGTGGCTACTTTAAAGAATCTAAAATCTAAAACCGGTTTTCATTTTTTTTAAAATAAATGTGCTAACATTTCTTAACCTGTTTTTGCTTTGTCATTATGGGGTATTGTGTGTAGATTGATGTGGGGGGAAAACCTATTTAATCTATTTGTGTGTAGATTGATGTGGGGGGAAAACCTATTTAAAAATGTGGAAAAAGTCAAGGGGTCTGAATACTTTCCGAATGCACTGTATATCTACAATCACTTGTTAAATCCATAGTTATTGCAGACTCCTATCTCTCTCTCTCTCTCTGTCTCTCTCTCTCTCTCTCTCTCTCTCTCTCTCTCTCTCTCTCTCTCTCTCTCTCTCTCTCTCTCTCTCTCTCTCTCTCTCTCTCTCTCTCTCTCTCTGTCTCTCTCTCTCTTTCTCTCTCTTTATCTCTCTCTCTCTCTCTCTCTCTCTCTCTCTCTCTCTCTCTCTCTCTCTCTCTTCTCTCTGTCTCTCTCTCTCTCTCTCTCTCTCTCTCTCTCTCTCTCTCTCTCTCTCTCTCTCTCTCTCTCTCTCTCTCTCTCTCTCTCTCTCTCTCTCTCTCTCTCTCTCTCTCTCTCTCTCTCTCTCTCTCTCTCTCTCTCTCTCTCTCTCTCTCTCTCTCTCTCTCTCTCTCTCTCTCTCTCTCTCTCTCTCTCTCTCTCTGTCTCTCTCTCTCTCTCTCTCTCTCTCTCTCTCTCTCTCTCTCTCTCTCTCTCTCTCTCTCTCTCTCTCTCTCTCTCTCTCTCTCTCTCTGTCTCTCTCTCTCTTTCTCTCTCTCTTTCTCTCTCTCTCTCTCTCTCTCTCTCTCTCTCTCTCTCTCTCTCTCTCTCTCTCTCTCTCTCTCTCTCTCTCTCTCTCTCTCTCTCTCTTTCTCTCTCTCTCTATCTCATACAAACCCAGTGTGGTTGGTGAGTATCTTAAATTGGCCAGTTGTTGCCTTAATGCATCAGAAGCATACATATCTAACCCCTGGTGACACGTATTACATTTCAATCACACCTCTATTATTTGTTTCCTATCATGGTTCAGAGGATAGCAATACATTAAAACCTCACCCCCACCCCCCCTACCTACACACACACACACACACACACACACACACACACACACACACACACACACACACACACACACACACACACACACACACACACACACACACACACACACACACACACACACACACACACCTCCCCCCACCTCCACTTAATATCCCGCCTCCTAGAGGCTCAAAGGTGACAGTCTGGGATAGATTGTGTCTGGGGACTTAGCTACCACCCATAACAATACACATACCAGAGAATGGGGACGAATACTCAACACCACTGTATACACCCGACCAATGTAATTACATAGGAAATGCTCGCCATCTATAATTACACACTTTGACATTATTGTTATTAATAATGTGTTTCATACCATGGCATTATTGAATACTCGTTTCTGATTGGCTTGAAGGGCATTCTAGAGCGTGCATTATTTCCTTATAATGCCTAATTCAAAGGCTTTGAAGTTCATTCATACATGTTCTATGTTTGAGCTGCTTTTGAGAGCAAAAGTCGACTTGGAAACATGATTTGCATTGTTGAAATCGATGTTCATTATAGCAGTCTAGATTGTTGATTTGGTTTGCTAAACTAGCAAGTCTGTTTGTTTGGTTACAAAGGCAACGACTGTAGCTCTCGAATAAACTTGCTAGCTACTTAATTGGATGTTGAACACATTTCTACCAGCACAAATGTAATTAGTCTCGGACCTAACAGTAACACCGGCTTCTCGGGCATTATGACTTATTAAGTATATGATGTGATACAGTGGTGTTCTTATAGTAGGGAATGAATGGGTCGGTGCAAAGTCACTATCACCCGTTGAAATGTTGCATAAGATAAGACACAATTTTCTTTCTCAAATGGCACGGATCATTTTTGTCGCCCTTGCTATCCTATGGCGGGTCTGGGGATTCGTTGACGTTCGCCGATTCCCCTTTTCCGTGATAACAGCCTCCCGAGAAATCAACATCCCCAATTCCAAAATATAGATAGAAGCCTTCTACAACTTCTTATCGAATTAAACATGTGTAGATTATACCATGTTTTCCAGGTGGCCTTTTGTATAATGTGCGTTTAAACAGCGCATTTCAACGTGTACCGCGTTGACAACATTGTCTGTCTTCTACAAGTTGTCTGTCTTCTACAAGTTGTCCTCTACCAGTGATTTATACGAATTACTCTCCGATTCCCGTGTGGTTTGTGAGCTGTCCTAGTTTTAACAGGACCTGCAGCCTGATTTCACCCCTCTCGCTCAATTGATTTCAACGTGATGTCGATATGAGTGATTGACAGAACAGTGTTGCGTTTCCCCTTCTGTGTGGCGACCCCCGTATCCAAATACAACACTCTGAAATGTAGCTGACGGTCTTCTGCAGGTCGTCTAACCAGTGAGGTTAAAAAAAACACATACGTCCCATTTCCGTGTGGCTTTTTATTTGTGTTAGTTTCAACAGGGCGTGCAACCAGATTTCCTCGCTAATCAATATGAGTGATTTATTGCCATTGCTCGAGCAGTTTATAAAGACCTTGTTTAAAACAAATACAAGTAATATGATTACCATTGTTGCGCATTTATGTGTAGATAGTACATGTTATGTTTAGGTTTTTAATATGTCACAAACGGTTTCTGCATATTGGTTATTGATGATATAACAGAAATCACCAAATCGGGTCTGCCCTGCTGATGAATAGCAACAGAGAGGGAGAGGGTTAGGGTGTGGCTGTGGCTGTGGTGCCTCTTTTGTCTGTATGTACAGTGCACTCCTCTACAATGACAGGGATGCTCTGAGGAACACCACCTGTGTGCCTGTCTGTTATCTCTGTTTTTCTGACCGTATCTCTTTATTAATTACTTTGAATCTCTTCGTTTTTTGTTGTTGTATCTCTTTGTTTTTCTGTCTGTCTGCTTGTAATCTTTAGTCTATCTCCCTGTCTTGTCTTTCAGTGTGCTACTGTCGCGGCCTTGCATGTTGTGCAGTGGCAATGATTTGTCACAATACCACTCCCCTCCCCTATTGAAGAATATAGACGAGGTCTTGAAGGAGCAGCGGTAGTCTATTGGCTAGGGAGTGTAGGTAAGGTAAAGGGCTGGACCACTCTGTGTGTTTGTCAGGGCAGACAGATGGTGAACAGGCCTAATCCATTCACGCACACTTCCCTCCTCTCCCCTCTACATTAGTTTGACCAACTCACCAAGTAAATCCACTTTTCCCCTGACACACCAATAAACTAATAAAAAGCTAATAAAAAAGTAATAGTGTGACATTGAAAGAGAATGTAAACTAACGGGTACTTTTTTCAAATGTTATTCTCGCAAAAACGGATACCAAGAGTCCGAAGTGAGTTGTGTTATTAAAAACCGCCGAACGATGAAGAGATTTTGCTGATAGACTGGCCCTCGTCTGGGAGGCTTTTGGACAGAAGGAGGGATGGAGGGAGGAGGTAGGGAGGGGGAGGATGTGGGCTAAAAGCAAATCCGGTGGCTTTCCTTGAAGGAGTGTGTGTGTGTGTGTGTGTGTGTGTGTGTGTGTGTGTGTGTGTGTGTGTGTGTGTGTGTGTGTGTGTGTGTGTGTGTGTGTGTGTGTGTGTGCGTGCGTGTGCGTGCGTGCGTGCGTGCGTGCGTGTGTGTCACTGTGTTCTGGTGCAGATGAAAAAGAGATCAAATCCTTTTGTGCTGATCAGTGAGACAGGGATCAGGCGGATTTCAACAAAATTAGGACCTAATGAAATACTTCATTAAATATTTAGGATGAAGAAAATGGGAAGGGGATTGGGGGGTGGTAGAGGTTTAGGCTAATATACTGTATTTACTCATATCATTCTGTTGTGTTCATTTGGTTCTGTCTAGAAGTCAAAGTATCCTGTATTCATTTTGAAGAGCTTTAAATAGACCACCCTGCCCATACATAGTACAGATTACAGGTCATAGAGATCCTATTCAATTACAGTAAGTCATTACTACAAAAGTATTCTAATTCCTATTGCACCGGCATTCTGGTTCTTAGAGCAGTTTTTCCTTAAATTAGCCCTAATCTTCCTCTCTGGACTACCCCACCTAGTTCATGGGGTCAGAGTTCAGATCACAGTCAGGGTCAACACCAAGCTGCCGATCAATGCTACCTGTCAATCAATGTCTATATGGAGAGTTTGTGTGTGTGTTTTCGTGTGGTTTCCGTGCCAGTAAAGAATATAGCCGTAACCTAGAGGCAGATGCTGGGTCTTTCTAATTACTGTAAGGCTAGACGACTAGATTACTGATATGTAAATAGTGGATACTCTCTCTGCTAGACAGGATTTTGGGATTACAAACCGAGGCGAGATTTAAACGCAGAATCCTTCTTACTGCTGCTAGGTAAAGGCAGAGGCCTAGAACTGACGTATCAAACACACACCAGTATTGTGTGGCCATCCTTCTAAATCTAATTTAGTTTCCGAGGCTAAATACACACACAGCGCATAATACTTACATGACATTTTAACAGACACTCTTGTCCAGAGCAACTTACAGTAAGTGCATACATTCACAGTACTGGTCTCCCGTGGGAATCGAAAACCCACAACCCTGCAAGCGCCATGCTCTACCCACTGAGCCACCCGGGACTACACATTACTCTCAAGTTGAAGTGTGTGCGCTAGCGATTGGTTTAGCGTTCATGTATTTGAGTATGTATGCGTCGACATATGGAATGTCCTGTCAGCCCCCAGGAAATGGCCTTTTTTCATGGCCAGTGTGCACCCAAGCCCAGTCTTCAGAATGGACCATGAGACATCGTCCTTCACACATCACACGGTGCTACTCTGAGAGGGTCATTTCCTGTTTCCTCATATCAAACACACAGATGCACACACACACACACACACACACACACACACACACACACACACACACACACACACACACACACACACACACACACACACACACACACACACACACACACACACACACACACACACACACACACACACACACACACACACACACACACACACACACACACACATCTTTACTCCCTTCCATCCTTCTTCCTGCATAATCACTAGCAACCAGGTTACGTGCAACATCACATCTGTGAAATATATGATTACATGACCATTACTGAGAGCCAGGTTACTCTCTTTAACATGGTAATAACATGGTAATCCTAGGCTCTGCTCTCAAGTGCCCCCTGCGGCAGGAGCTCCTCGTCAGCACAAGGGCCTGGGCAGCATATCCCTAGAAATCAACATTTAAATGCAGTCCTGTCGAATGAACCCGTATGTATTCTATACGTACATCGTAATGGTTCTATATACATATCCGGAGAACATGTGATGAGATGAGAGTGGTGCTTCGCCAGTCCCCATGCAATTACCCAGGAACAGCTGACTACGTACATCTATTTTGGGATGAACTCGATGTAATTATATAATGGCCACCAGGGGGCACCATGGTATAGCAGCAGTAACTGTAAGAGACCACTGCATGGGAGAAGCTGTGTAGTAAAAAAAAGAAAACACAACCATGATTGAACCTCAAAGTGCTACTGCTGGAAACGGTGAAAAGTGTAGTGTTGTGTGGGTTGTAAAGGCAATGCACAGCAGGTGACGTCAATGAGTACGTGATCCCTTGTTTCAAATAATGGGATTCCAAACAGCAAGGGACGGGTGAGAGTGGTACTTCCAAATGTGCCGTCTGTGTATGTTTCAAGAGGGTCAAATGTGGGTGTACTCCATTCTATTGTACAACATTGTGAAGTTGCGAGTGAACTTTCCCCCATTGTTCTCTTTGCCAGCATTGCGTTCAGCACCATGGACAAGGCTTAACATTAAAATGCACACACAATTTGACATTTAAGTCTTACACAAGTCATGTATAAATCAGTAGGGATACAATGCATACAGTGCTCTCCGTGGTGCTGAAATGAAGCCGGGAACATTCACTGTCAGAAAGGAGTGTTTAAACCGTCATACTTCTTAACAAAACACTAGATGAATGATAGTTTATGTACCTTATGTACAATTTAGTAATGTTTTGATTCATGTTATGCTGCAGTAGATACCTACATGCCACGATCGCTACAGAGGATGAGCTAGTTGGAATGCAGTGTTACCCAGAAGGACTCTCTCTGTGAGAAAGAATATGGCGCTCACTGTTCTGTTCCTGAGAAGAGAGGAGGCTAATTTATCACATGGACTGAATACAATGACACTGAATAGGGATGAGGAGGAGGGTGGGTCCATTCCTCTCTCTTTCTCTCTGCCTTTCTCTTCCTTATCAATCTCTTTTTCCCACCCTGTCTTTCTTCTGTTCCTTTATCTTCCTCTCCATCCCTCCATCCTTCCCTCTCATTCAATGTCCTCTCTGGTTTCACCCTCAACCTCTATATTTCACTATCACTATTTCTCTCTCTCTCTCTCTCTCTCTCTCTCTCTCTCTCTCTCTCTCTCTCTCTCTCTCTCTCTCTCTCTCGCTCATTCCCTCTCTCTCTCTCTCTCTCTCTCTCTCTCTCTCTCTCTCTCTCTCTCTCTCTCTCTCTCTCTCTCTCTCTCTCTCTCTCTCTCTCTCTCTCTCTTCCCTCTCTCTCGCTCATTCCAGTCTCTCTCTTTCCTCGCTCTCTCCCCCTCTCTCTCTCTCGCTCATTCTCTCTCTCTATTTCTCCCCCCTCTCTCACTCATTCTCTCTCTCTGTCCTGGTGCAACACTAGGTCGACTGACCATTTGCCAGCACCGTCTAACCTCCAACCGTCATCTCTCTATCTATCCTATCATCTATCTATCTATCTGACCATCTATCTATCTATCTATCTATCCTGAACTCAACCGTGATCTCTCTCTCTCTCTCTCTCTCTCTCTCTCTCTCTCTCTCTCTCTCTCTCTCTCTCTCTCTCTCTCTCTCTCAGTAAGCAGTGTTGGGTGTGAGAGTGATGTAGGAGTAGATTCCAGTGTAGTAGCACTAGCCACTAGGTCCAGCTGGGACTGCCTGGCTGGTACAGACACAATATGGCCACTGCTGCTGCTTCTTTACAACCAACACACACTTTACTCCAGGCTTGTAGAGATCATCCAAACATATTGAAGCCTACATATGTGGGGAAACGACATGTAAATGCACTCACATATGTGTATATTAAATGAAGTACACGTGAGATAACGTCATATTCAGTTCTTAAACCCACACATGCCATTGGTATTGTTTGGCTGGGGATTGTTATTGTTACATTTACATTTACATTTAAGTCATTTAGCAGACGACTTACAAATTGGTGCATACACCTTATGACATCCAGTGGAACAGCCACTTTACAATAGTGCATCTAAATCTTTTTAGGGGGGTGAGAAGGATTACTTACCCTATCCTAGGTATTCCTTGAAGAGGTGGGGGTTTCTCCGGAGGTGGTCTCCGCTGAAGGTGGTGATTTTGACTGGGCTGCTGTACTTCCTCAGTGGTAGGGAGGCGAGCCTGGATGTGCCCTTGTTTGGGTGTAGGGCCTGATCAGAGCCTGGAGGTACTGAGGTGCCGTTCCCCTCACAGCTCCGTAGGCAAGCACCATGGTCTTGTAGCGGATGCGAGCTTCAACTGGAAGCCAGTGGAGAGAGCGGAGGAGCGGGGTGACGTGAGAGAACTTGGGAAGGTTGAACACCAGACGGGCTGCGGCGTTCTGGATGAGTTGTAGGGGTTTAATGGCACAGGCAGGGAGCCCAGCCAACAGCGAGTTGCAGTAATCAAGACGGGAGATGACAAGTGCCTGGATTAGGACCTGCGCCCCTTCCTGTGTGAGGCAGGGTCGTACTCTGCGGATGTTGTAGAGCATGAACCTACAGGAACGGGACACCGCCTTGATGTTAGTTGAGAACGACAGGGTGTTGTCCAGGATCACGCCAAGGTTCTTAGCGCTCTGGGAGGAGGACACAATGGAGTTGTCAACCGTGATGGCGAGATCATGGAACGGGCAGTCCTTCCCGGGAGGAAGAGGAGCTCCGTCTTGCTGAGGTTCAGCTTGAGGTGGTGATCCGTCATCCACACTGATATGTCTGCCAGACATGCAGAGATGCGATTCGCCACCTGGTCATCAGAAGGGGGAAACGAGAAGATTAATTGTGTGTCGTCTGCATAGCAATGATAGGAGAGACCATGTGAGGTTATGACAGAGCCAAGTGACTTGGTGTATAGCGAGAATAAGAGAGGGCCTAGAACAGAGCCCTGGGGGACACCAGTGGTGAGAGCGCGTGGTGAGGAGACAGATTCTCGCCACGCCACCTGGTAGGAGCGACCTGTCAGGTAGGACGCAATCCAAGCGTGGGCCGCGCCGGAGATGCCCAACTCGGAGAGGGTGGAGAGGAGGATCTGATGGTTCACAGTATCGAAGGCAGCCGATAGGTCTAGAAGGATGAGAGCAGAGGAGAGAGAGTTAGCTTTAGCAGTGCGGAGCGCCTCCGTGATGCAGAGAAGAGCAGTCTCAGTTGAATGACTAGTCTTGAAACCTGACTGATTTGGATCAAGAAGGTCATTCTGAGAGAGATAGCGGTAGAGCTGGCCAAGGACGGCACGCTCAAGAGTTTTGGAGAGAAAAGAGAGAAGGGATACTGGTCTGTAGTTGTTGACATCGGAGGGATCGAGTGTAGGTTTTTTCAGAAGGGGTGCAACTCTCGCTCTCTTGAAGACGGAAGGGACGTAGCCAGCGGTCAGGGATGAGTTGATGAGCGAGGTGAGGTAAAGGAGAAGGTCTCCGGAAATGGTCTGGAGAAGAGAGGAGGGGATAGGGTCAAGCGGGCAGGTTGTTGGGCGGCCGGCCGTCACAAGACGCGAGATTTCATCTGGAGAGAGAGGGGAGAAAGAGGTCAGAGCATAGGGTAGGGCAGTGTGAGCAGAACCAGCAGTGTCGTTTGACTTAGCAAACGAGGATCGGATGTCGTCGACCTTCTTTTCAAAATGGTTGACGAAGTCATCTGCAGAGAGGGAGGAGGGGGAGGGGGGGAGGATTCAGGAGGGAGGAGAAGGTGGCAAAGAGCTTCCTAGGGTTAGAGGCAGATGCTTGGAATTTAGAATGGTAGAAAGTGGCTTTAGCAGCAGAGACAGAGGAGGAAAATGTAGAGAGGAGGGAGTGAAAGGATGCCAGGTCCGCAGGGAGGCGAGTTTTCCTCCATTTCCGCTCGGCTGCCCGGAGCCCTGTTCTGTGAGCTCGCAATGAGTCGTCGAGCCACGGAGCGGGAGGGGAGGACCGAGCCGGCCTGGAGGATAGGGGACATAGAGAGTCAAAGGATGCAGAAAGGGAGGAGAGGAGGGTTGAGGAGGCAGAATCAGGAGATAGGTTGGAGAAGCTTTGAGCAGAGGGAAGAGATGATAGGATGGAAGAGGAGAGAGTAGCGGGGGAGAAAGAGCGAAGGTTGGGACGGCGCGATACCATCCGAGTAGGGGCAGTGTGGGAAGTGTTGGATGAGAGCGAGAGGGAAAAGGATACAAGGTAGTGGTCGGAGACTTGGAGGGGAGTTGCAATGAGGTTAGTGGAAGAACAGCATCTAGTAAAGATGAGGTCAAGCGTATTGCCTGCCTTGTGAGTAGGGGGGGAAGGTGAGAGGGTGAGGTCAAAAGAGGAGAGGAGTGGAAAGAAGGAGGCAGAGAGGAATGAGTCAAAGGTAGACGTGGGGAGGTTAAAGTCGCCCAGAACTGTGAGAGGTGAGCCGTCCTCAGGAAAGGAGCTTATCAAGGCATCAAGCTCATTGATGAACTCTCCAAGGGAACCTGGAGGGCGATAAGTGATAAGGATGTTAAGCTTGAAAGGGCTGGTAACTGTGACAGCATGGAATTCAAAGGAGGCGATAGACAGATGGGAAAGGGGAGAAAGAGAGAAAGACCACTTGGGAGAGATGAGGATCCCGGTGCCACCACCCCGCTGACCAGAAGCTCTCGGGGTGTGCGAGAACACGTGGGCGGACGAGGAGAGAGCAGTAGGAGTAGCAGTGTTATCTGTGGTGATCCATGTTTCCGTCAGTGCCAAGAAGTCGAGGGACTGGAGGGAGGCATAGGCTGAGATGAACTCTGCCTTGTTGGCCGCAGATCGGCAGTTCCAGAGGCTACCGGAGACCTGGAACTCCACGTGGGTCGTACGCGCTGGGACCACCAGATTAGGGTGGCGCGGCCACGCGGTGTGGAGCGTTTGTGTGGTCTGTGCAGAGAGGAGAGAACAGGGATAGACAGACACATAGTTGACAGGCTACAGAAGAGGCTACGCTAATGCAAGGAGATTGGAATGACAAGTGGACTACACGTCTCGAATGTTCAGAAAGTTAAGCTTACGTAGCAAGAATCTTATTGACTAAAATGATTAAAATGATACAGTACTGCTGAAGTAGGCTAGCTGGCAGTAGCTGCGTTGTTGACACTACACTAATCAAGTCGTTCCGTTGAGTGTAATAGTTTCTACAGTGCTACTATTCGGGGGCTAGCTGGCTAGCTAGCAGTGTTGATTACGTTATGTTGCGTTAAAAGAACGACAATAGCTGGCTAGCTAACCTAGAAAATCGCTCTAGACTACACAATTATCTTTGATACAAAGACGGCTATGTAGCTAGCTATGTAGCTAGCTACGATCAAGCAAATCAAACCGTTGTGCTGTAATGAAATGAAATGAAAATGTGATACTACCTGTGGAGCGAAGCAGAATGCGACCGGGTTGTTGAGTGCAGAAGTTATATTCGGTAGACGTTGGCTAGCTGTTAGCTGTTAGCTAGCTAGCAGTGTCTCCTACGTTAAGGACGACAAATAGCTGGGTAGCTGTTAGCTGTTAGCTAGCTAGCAGTGTCTCCTACGTTAAGGACGACAAATAGCTGGCTAGCTGTTAGCTGTTAGCTAGCTAGCAGTGTCTCCTACGTTAGGACGACAAATAGCTGGCTAGCTGTTAGCTGTTAGCTAGCTAGCAGTGTCTCCTACGTTAAGGACGACAAATAGCTGGCTAGCTAAACTCGGTAAATTAAGATAATCACTCTAAGACTACACACTCTAAACTACACAATTATCTTGGCTACGAAGACAGCAAAGACAACTATGTAGCTAGCTAACACTACACCAATCAAGTCGTTGAGTGTAATAGTTTCTACAGTGGTGCTATACGGTAGACGTTAGCTATGTGGCTAACTGCTGGGCAGTAGACTGCGGACCGAAGTGCGAATGTACTACTCTTCCAAAACATCCTGTGTTGCTATTTCCTATTTCTTACTTTTTAACTCCGCATTGTTGGGAAAAGGCTTGTAAGTAAACATTTCACGGTAAAGTTTATACCCGTTGTATTCGGCGCATGTGACAAATAAAATTGGATTTGATTCATGGCTCCGGGAAATGGAAATGTGTGTGTGTGACAGTAAGGTGGAAATCTGGTGTGTGTGTGTGAGTGAGTGAGAGAGCTCGAGCTGTGAAATCTGCAGCAGCAGCTCGCAGTCATCAAGGCAGACTTTACCATTTCCCACTAATGTAGGGGGAAGTAAGGGATTTGATGGAGATTTCCTCTCTCTACTCTGTGTCCCCCTCTTGATTCGGCTCACATGGCTCCTTCCACCTTTCCACCCAAAGAACAGCGAGTTATGCTCTCAACCACCGTAGTCCCCTTCCCCAACCCTTTCTCTCCATCCCCTTCCTCTCTCCCTCTCTCTCTCTCTCTCTCTCTCTCTCTCTCTCCCGCCCCCATTGCAATATCAGTGAGTGAAGTCTTGTTGTTGGGATGACTGACTGACAGATTCCAAACTTGAAGCTTCCCACAGCAGCTGACAGCTCCGCAATTACAGTGGGAGAGGAGGATCTCAGGCTCAGTCTCTCTCTCTCTCTCTCTCTCTCTCTCTCTCTCTCTCTCTCTCTCTCTCTTTCTATCTATACATACACATCCCCACTCCAAACATCAGATGAGGTGTTCCAGGGAGTGGGGCGCTGCATGTAGGGCTAGACCAGTTCATATGTGGTGGTGACGGCTGGAGGCATAGAGGACTAGCGGCTACACCTCTCGCTCTCTGCTTCTCTCTTATTTCCGTCCTCCTCCTCTGCTTTCCTGCAGAGTCGTGGTGGCGGACGACTCAGCGTGAGCGTCTGCCTGCCCTTTGGCTGAAAGTCGCCCACTGGGAATCTACTGACTCAAATTATCTTCATCCCTTCGCTGGCGTTCATATCTTTGGGACTCTGGGGGAGGAGGAATTTTTAAAAGGTGATTTGGTGTCAGGTTTTTCTGGAAGTAGGAGGTAGCGGGCTGACATGGCACACGCTGCAGCCCACATTAAGAAGGCCAGGGTGGAGCTGGTGGAGCAGCAGGGTCCTGACCTGAAGGCTCTGGAGAAAGCCCGCCAGAGGAGGATTCGCTCCCGCGAACGGGCAGAGCGCAAACGCAAGGTACGAGGGATAGACAGTACGATACCCATCATGCTTCGCCTTCATCTGCCCATCCTCATATCAACACCTCCTGATCATTACCTGTCGCGTATTCGCGTACCTGCTCATCCTGCCATCATCATCCAGGTATGAGGACGAATACCTATCTTCCACCATTCCCACCCAACTTCCATATCCGAAACCAAGCTATGGCCAAGTCCACCCGGGTGTGAGGAGCCATCCTTCCATTGCCATCTCTCTACTATGTCTCCTTTTAGATCCACCACCGCCACCTCCACTGCTAACCTGTTCATCTCACCCACCGTGACCACAATCAAGGAATGAGGAATAACCATCTCTCTCTCTCGTTCTCTCTCTGCCACAACCCTTGCTACTAGCCTGGTCTCCTTTCCAACCAATAGCACCACGGACCATCAACATTTGCCACTCGAATCCACCCTAACCATCACTACCTTGCAATCCCCACTCCAGTAACACATTTGAGTCTTCTGACGTCACCAGTTCCTGTCACCATTCATCATCCTCTGTCATCGTCATTGTCACCTTCTCATCATTCATCAACCACTCCCCTGTCACAATGTCCCCCATGCTCCAACCGGAATCCAGGGGTGTCACCCTCCCCACATCCGTGCACGGAAAGGCGTCCATCTCTGCCTATGGACAGGCATCCTCCCTGGGCATCCTCCTTTGACACCAGTCCCTATCTCCGTGTGCCTGTGCTGCAGTCTCCCGGTGCGGTGTCAGTGGGTGCGCGGTACCTTTCGGACCCTGTTCCCCAAGCTGATTTGAAGTATGAATGCGGTGTCTCATTCTACTGTATTTCATGTACTTCCCCTGATAGTAGGTGCACAGTTTGTGTACTATATTGCACTGGTTCTGTATGTTGAGGTGATCCATGATCAATCCTGCCTCGACCATGGCGTCGGAGGAGGCAAAAGCACAGACAGATCTGGGACCAGGCTGTGTTCAATGTGTGTTGACCAATCAAAGTGAGGTGTGTTCACGACCGCCACTCTACATCTCTGTTCTCTAAGGGAGGGGCAGACGTGCAGGTGTGTGTGGGGGGAGGAGGATAGGGCAGGGTGGGGACTAATGTGTGCCAGTACATGGTGTGCTTACCATATTGACTGGGACGTGCCGCATGTAGAGTGACACCCCCGGGTCCAGGTATAGACCGAGTGTGTATGTGTGTGTGTGTGTTTGCTATTTTTCAGTTTCTTCCCAAGCACACAGTGTCCATAGACAGATGAATGTCTTGGCTGTTTCTAAGGAGATTGATGCAGCAGAATTGGAAAATATCACTTTCTCACGTTGCAATTCGTGACTTATTTTGAGCCTCTACTACCTTGGCCACTGCCACGGTGTGACGTTTGTGTGTTCATTGAAGCATCACTCAGTCCATATTTTGTGCCGTGTGTATTTTGTGTGTGTGTGGTTGTTTTTCCATCTGTCCAATTGATAATGCCAACAGAATAGAAGAAGCAGCAACATTCATTGATAGGCTATCCACCCAGAATAGACTAGTCGGATTCAGATAACACACCTTACATGGCAAAACTAAGCCCGAGGCTACTGTGTTTTAAATACTAAATACACAATTTTTATCTGTGTTGTTTTTGTGTATTTGCCTGTCTCCCCTCTGTTGGCTACTGTTGTTATTGACTGCAGTCAGAGGAGATTATGAGTGGGATTATTGGTCTGCTCTCTCGTAGAGGAGGACTCTAGCTCTAATGGCCGATGTGGTGAACACTAGGGTCCTAAACACGTATCATAAATTCAATTTGGGGGTTGGGTAATGATCGGCAAGTGTTTGAAGCAAGCGTCCACCCACTTGCCCAGATTCAAGTCATTTATCTCTAGCAAGCAATGCATTCAAAACCATTTGCCTCGTATCAGTTTCGGACCCGTTAGAAACGAAATCCACACTACTTTACCACTTAATATGAAGCAATGCATTGTGGGCCTTCATTCCAAGTCGTGCGCTCGTATGGACATTGGAGCGTGTCTGTATTTTGAGCGGTTCAAATGGCTTGCTGGTGGGGGAGACATGACATTCCTCCTCATCTGTAATCTCCACCGTAATGTCCCTCTGTGGCAGGGTTATGTAACGTAAAGCACCGGGAGACGCGCTCAAACCGCTGTCACGGTGTAGTACCAGCGATATGAAATGCCTTCGAAAAGTATTCACAACCCCTTTTAGTTACCTTACAGCCAAATAAAACATGTTCCCTCGGCAATCTACACACAACACCCCATAATGACAAAGCGAAAAAAGGTTTTTAGACATTTTTGCAAATGTATTAAAAAAAAATGTAAAACAGAAATACCTTATTTTACGTAAGACCCTTTCCCCTTTGAGACTATAAATTGAGCTCAGGTGCATCCTGTTTCCATTGATCATCCTTGAGATGTTTCTACAACTTGATTGGAGTCCACCTAAGGTAAATCGAGTTGATTGGTCATGATTTGGAAAGCCACACACCTGTCTGTATAAAGTCACCAAGACTCTTCTTAGAGCTGGCCGCCCGGCCAAACTGAGAAATCGGGGGAGAAGGGACTTTGGTCAACCAGAGACATTCAATCGGGTTCAAGTCCGAGCTCTGGCTGGGATGGTGCCAGGTTTCCTCCAGATGTGACGCTTGGCATTCAGGCCAAGTGCTCCATTTTGGTTTCATCAGACCAAAGAATATTGTTTCTCAGGGTCTGAGAATATTTCGGTGCCTTTTGGTAAACCCCAAGCGAGCTGTAGCCAGGCAGAGGCTCTTTATGCGCCCAGTCATTCGCCCATACGACCCCATCCAGACCCAGATTGCTCCACAGTTGCCCCGGTGCCTTTGATCGTTTGCAGATGAACTGCCGCTGTTGTTGTTGCTGCAGCATTTGTGTTCAGTGGCAGGACGTCAAAGCAACGAGATGCAGTATAATTCTCCTTCTTGGATGGAGATATGATCACTGGCAGATTAGTTATCACCCTCTCTCCTCCTCCCCCACCTTTGGTGGAACATCCCATTCACTAGTGGTCCTATGTGTCTCAGTCGATAGAGAATGCCGCTTACAATGCCAATGGTCTTGGGTTCGATTCCCACTGAGGCCACCCATCGCCCCAAAATAAAAGCACGCATTAAATAAGTCACTTTAGATAGAAGTGTCTGCTAAATTGCACATACTGTATTATAATAATTGATTATGTATTTATGGTGACCGTGAGAGGTGAATGTGAGGTAAATGTCACTATTAAATCAAATCTACTACTTTGAGTAGTCTACCATTACATTATGAGTTCATTGTTGACCAGGCTCTGTACTGTAGTAACCAGGATATTTTTTTACTGACTACATCCGACAGTGGCCTACCACATTATGCAGTACAGTATGAAGAAGAGACACAAGTGTAAATACCGATCAATGTTCCTGTGGCTGTGTCGTGTCAGAGGGGCGATGGAGAGGAGGAGCAGAGGAGAGGAGCAACAGGAGAGCAGTAGGCAGCAGGTGTCCCCCTGCACTGCGGACACCGGTCAACACTCTCTCCCTATATCCCCTCTCTCTTTCTCGCTCTCTCTCTCTCTCTCTCTTTCTCTCTCTCTCTCTCTCTCTTTCTCATTCTCTCTCTCTCTCTCCCTATATCCCATCTCAATCTCTCTCTCTCTCTCTCTTTCTCATTCTCTCTCTCTCTCCCCCATATCCCTCTCTCAATCTCTCTCTCTCTCTCTCTCTCTCTCTCTCTCTCTCTCTCTCTCTCTCTCTCTCTGTCTCTTTCTCATTCTCTTCTCTCATATCCCTCTCCCTCTCATCTCTCTCTCTCTCTCTCTCTCTCTCTCTCTCTCTCTCTCTCTCTCTCTCTCTCGCTCTCTTTCTCGTTCTCTCTCTCTCTCTCTTCTTCTCTCCCTCCTTCTATCCGTCTCCCTACATAAACTGGTGTCCGTCAGGGAAATGACTGACTTCGTGCATCACTAGCCTCTAAGCAGATGTTTTCCTCTCAGTATAATATCCCAATAGAGCTTCTCGTTGTCCTCGTCTGTGTTACCAAATAGCACAAAGAACAGATGTTGTCATTGTGAAAGCCATGGCTATCATTTCATTAATTCAACTTTGTGTCCAGACTCAACTACTGGTTGGAGATCAGAGTGTGTGTGTGTGTGTGTGTGTGTGCGCTTGTACGTGCGCGTGTTTGCGTATGCCCGTAACACTCCTCCATCTCCTCAATGGCCTGTGCTGGCAGCAGTGTCAAACCCAGTTCTCTCTCTCTCTCTCTCTCTCTCTCTCTCTCTCTCTCTCTCTCTCTCTCTCTCTCTCTCTCTCTCTCTCTCTCTCTCTCTCTTTCTCTCTCTCTCTCTCTCTGTGGTGCTCTGGTGCTGGGCAGGAGATAATGTGTGTTCTAATTCAATCACAAGAGCGATTCACCAGCGTAAACACTAGCCAGTAAACACTACCCTGTCCAACAGAGGGAAGGAAAAGATTGATTCAGTGGGAAAACGTCCCGTGTCTCCCACCAGGAGGCCCGGTCCTCGCCCATCATGCCAGTGTGGCTCTGTAGCGTCCTCTATGTGTTGGTGATGTATTACCACTGTCCTGTGGCAAAGGAAAATGATAGGAAGCTCTGGTTCTACCAGCAACTACGAAGGGTTCTTCAAAAGGGTTCTCCTATTGGGACAGCCAAAGAACCCTTTTAGGTTCTAGATTGCACCTTGTGAAAGCTGTGCTGATGAATAATTGCTGCCACATACAGTCGATACAGTAACGCACACGTACCAACTTGTGTACACACACACATAGAGACACACACACATAGAGACACACACACATAGAGACACACACACACGCACACACATGTGCGCATGCATACTGGGGCATGCAGACTGGCACACACACACACACACACACACACACACACACACACACACACACACACACACACACACACACACACACACACACACACACACACACACACACACACACACACACACACACACACACACACACACGTCTATCCATATTACATGCAGTATATTATTAATGATCATGATATTGGCACAGGTTACAGAGTGCCTCAGTCTGTTCTCACCAGCCTTGAGAAAATGCGGGCTCCCTGCACTGCGGAGTATTACTTTGTGGAATCGAGAAACGCTGCTCATATTGTCAGCGTCAGACAATCGATCACTGTGTTCTGAATAGCTTGTTCCTCAGACAGAGACGTTACCTTCACACCTCTTCTCTAAAGATGTTCTCATGCTACCCGAATCACACGTTGTCTTCCTATGCTTTGCTCCCCGTCCTGGTAAACATAACCGAGCCGAGTTATGGAGCTGTTTAGGAGTTGCGAAGTGAAATGGATAGATTGATGATTGCATCAACTGTCCCCACATAGTAGTATAGTAGTACGGTTTCATCTAAAGTAGTCAGATGTGTGCGTGCGCACGCATATGTGTGTGTCTCCTAAGGATAGACACGTAGTGTAACTTGTGTAATCTGTCTCTTGGACCCCTGGGCAGTTCAATACTAATCTCTCCGCTTTGTCTGTTCGATGGTCTTTTGTGTCCGTTATATTCTGCGTCGTGCTTCTCAGAGCTGATCCCTGTACGGCAATGTGCTGGAGTGACGGAGGTACACAGATCTGGAGTTCTACCGTCAATTCCAGTACATGCATGTTGCTGTGCGTTATTACATACAGGAATGTGTGTCGTAGCACACCCACGTACAGAAGTGTAGGTTATCGCTGAAGGAAGAGGTATGATATGTAGGCTTGTACAAGACTAAGGCTCGACAGAGGTTGGGCTGAAATGGCCAGAGCTGCTAGAGCGAGAGAATATATCATATAATTCAGAGGGTGGTATTTGAGCTGGATACCAGGCAGGTGTCGACCTGCCTGCATGTGGGTGTGGGTGAGTCACAGGAGAGATACACCTGTTGTCTACCGAAGGTACATTATCCTGCTCCAGTATTCCTCCTGTCTCTTTTTGCTGGCGGTCATGATGGTGTTCGTACTGACCTATGGTTTCTGTGAAGAGTGCTGACCTATAGTCTCGTCTCTCCCGAGCCCGTACGGCAGTTGTAGCGATGAGACAAGATAGTAGCTACTAAAAACAATTGGATACCACGAAATTGGGGGTTAAAAATTAAAATTAAACAAAATTATTTTGTATTTTGTGTGGTGGACCATTCTTGGTACTGTACACATTGGAAACTGTTGACTGTGAAACACCCAGCAGCGTTGCAGTTCTTGACACAAACCGGTGCGCCTGTTCAAAGGTACCTAAATCTTTTGTCTTGCCCGTTCACCCTCTGAATGGCACACACACTCAATCCATGTCTCAATTGTCTCAAGGCGTAAAAATCCTCCTCTAAACCTGTCCCCTCCACTTCATCTCCACTGATTGAAGTGGATTTTTAACAAGCGACATCAATAAGGGATCATAGCTTTCACCTGGATTCACCTGGTCAGTCTGTGTCATGCTTTGTATACTCAGTGTATTTACAAGCCTGTAGAACACACAAACAATCATCAAGATACTTCAAGTTGGTCTGCATTGCGTCAATAACATCTTAACTAACAATGGGGAACAGCTGTGAGTGGAATAACAAGCTCTGAACACGGTTTCATTGTAAATTGATAACTTTATTTGTGCATGCTCGGGTAGACTTTCCCAAGGAGTCGCCCTTATAAAATACCCCCTCCCCACACACAAACACACGCACACACACACACACAAACCCCCTAACAGCAACTTTCATTTCCGATTGGTTCAGAGATGCACCAACGTGCACATGTTGCATTTGCATTACAAAATTGATTTGGCACAGAGTATCCTATCCATTTGATCTGCTTCTCTGCAGCTAGACTCCTTTCTGAAACAATTTAGGGCAAATTGTTTATGCCGAATGATCTAGACCACACTCTCTCTCTCTCTACTCTCTCCCTCTCACCATCCTGCCCTCTCCTCCCTCCTCCATTTCAGCTCCTGTAGATTAGTACGTGTGGATCTACCGTGTGTAGTACAAAGTGTCCCGGCCTGCATTGCAAGTGTTGTACAGCATGCTTGCTATAAGTACGCCGAACATCTGCTATCTGTCTGAACTAGTGGACTGTGCTGTTACATTTGTTTTGAACTTGTTTGACAGCCTAAATAAAATGATTTGTGTGTATTTGGTGAGTTTTAAATACGTTAATATTGTCATGTATTGTCATCACTGTGCATTGTCAAATTGTACGAAAAACAAATGATACAAATGTAGAATGTATGCCCCATCTAGCGGTCGTAGTAATCTGACGTTTCCTTTTTCACAGTCAGTTTTCTGTCTAGATGGGGTATTATCGCTGAGGAGACTAGTTTATGGCTGTACTGTATCCCCTGTTTGGCACTAAACTGGGATTGGAGAAATCCAGGATTACAGTCTAATCTCATTGCCATGCTACTACGTAAAACGGTAGCTCGGGGCCAGTCAAATAACCATGGTAACCCAAAGGGAATCACGTAGGGATGTCACAGACGAAGATGAACGAAAGATGAACGTATTGCCTTTTTGAAATCATGATCTGAATCCAAACTCGAGTCTTCTACAGAGTGGACATGAATTCATTTGAAATGACAACAATGCAACACTCGCCACCATTTTGGCACCGCCTCGTTAACATTCTAGCTCATTTAGTTGAGTGTAAGGATCTTCCGAAGGAGCTTAACTACCAAATATTCCTCCAGTACACCCCCCCATTTAGTGTCAACTAAACCACCATTTCCAACTAAACCACCATTACAAATCCCTTTGCCAGATGTGAGTCTTGTGCAAATTGGTTCATCTCACTCCATTGGTCACATGATCTACATACAGTACCAAATGCGTATCCTCTGGATGTTAGAAGGGCATAACTTAAAAGTGTGCCAGTACTCTGGGATTCCCAATTCGCCAGGGAAGTCCTTCCCTGTTTCTGTGCAAAGCAGTCTACTTTCCATCAGCATTGTGGAGAGAAAGAGAGCCTATCAATAATTAAATGTAGGGAGGGATGGTGAGAGAGCCTAGAGACAAATGTGAGGGGGTTGTTAATTGGAATTTTACTGTCAGGGTCCAAACGGTAGCTTTCGAGCCACAGGTAGAGTGAGCTAGCTCTGAAATGTGTAATATTGGCTCTTGCTGCTTCTCCCAACCAGCAGAATATCAATGTGTTCATATGAGTCATCGGTTTATCTTTGTCCATTTAGAATCACTGAATATTTATGTTTCGACAAGCGTTCATCCATACCATCCATCTGTGCGAGAACATCGGTACTTACAAACAAAGTCTCCACTTGGTCCCCCTGACAGTTTGTGAAGATCAACAGTAGGTTACTGTTATGTGGGCGTCCGGACAGTTATTTCCAGCTAGGTTCAGCATCTCAACACACCCTGTAGTCTGTTCTAGTGCCTCTCCAGTTTCCAGTGTGTTGGGTTGGTAAAGTGTTGTGATAAACTGTGTGCCCGAGATATCAGTTGAGATTAGAGTCTCGCCAATTAAAGTCACCAATTGCTTTAGTGTCTGTTTAATTATTCCCTTGCTGGTCCCAGTCCAGGTCCTAGGGCTGTTTTTGGGACAAACACCGGGTCCCTGTCAATACTATTGGTCCACACACCAGGGATATCATTGCACGGTTGGACAGCACACTGTGTTTAGCTTCAGAGACCTTGGGTCGGAAGGAAGGGTAGCTCTTGTGGGGGGATTCGGGAAGTGAGGTGTGTTCAGGTGAAGGAGATGCAGACTTCGTGGCTGGTGGTTGATTCAGGGTTCGTGGCTTTTGGGAACATTGGAAAAGTAAGTGATTTTCCCTCCGTGTTTAAGTACTCTTCCTCATTGACGATTTTATGATGAGTGATTGGGTTTCACATTGAATTTGTCTGGAAAATCCTTCAAGTTTTGTTTGGACTGAATTGGGTATTTGAGGCGTTGGGTTCAGCACATCTAATGCATATCAGGGTTAGCCTGAATCAGTTTCCTTTGCCCATCTCCCTGGCTCCCTGGTTGACCCTGGCTGTACAAACTTCGCTGCCCCCCCAGTTTATTTCTGGAAGAATTATTCGCAGTTGGAGCAGCTGAAGGACAACCTCACAGAAGAGCCTGTGGCCTTTCAAACTCTCTCCATCTGTCTCCTCTCTCTCCCTTCTATCTTTTTATTTTTGGGGAAGGATGTATTACTGCTGGATTGTGAATGTGATACAGAGAGATGAACAGAGAGATAGAGGGGGAGGCATACTTGAATTATGCCAGTTTCTGAAATCTCTCTGAGGTATCCCATCTTCACAAATGTAGCTTTCTGCCTCATCGTTGTGTTAGTCATATCCTGGTGTTACTTTTTGTCTGTCCTCTGAGAGTTAAAACCGTTCCTCCAGTTCTTTACATTTACATTTTACATTTAAGTCATTTAGCAGACGCTCTTATCCAGAGCGACTTACAAATTGGTGCATACACCTTATGACAACCAGTGGAACAGCCACTTGCATCTAAATCTTGTTGGGGGTGAGAAGGGGGGGGGGTGAGAAGGATTACTTACCCTTACTTACCCTATCCTAGGTATTCCTTGAAGAGGTGGGGTTTCAGGTGTCTCCGGAAGGTGGTGATTGACTCCGCTGTCCTGGCGTCGTGAGGGAGTTTGTTCCACCATTGGGGGGCCAGAGCAGCGAACAGTTTTGACTGGGCTGAGCGGGAACTGTACTTCCTCAGTGGTAGGGAGGCGAGCAGGCCAGAGGTGGATGAACGCAGTGTCCTTGTTTGGGTGTAGGGCCTGATCAGAGCCTGGAGGTACTGAGGTGCCGTTCCCCTCACAGCTCCGTGGCGAGCACCATGGTCTTGTAGCGGATGCGAGCTTCAACTGGAAGCCAGTGGAGAGAGCGGAGGAGCGGGGTGACGTGAGAGAACTTGGGAAGGTTGAACACCAGACGGGCTGCGGCGTTCTGGATGAGTTGTAGGGGTTTAATGGCACAGGCAGGGAGCCCAGCCAACAGCGAGTTGCAGTAATCAAGACGGGAGATGACAAGTGCCTGGATTAGGACCTGCGCCGCTTCCTGTGTGAGGCAGGGTCGTACTCTGCGGATGTTGTAGAGCATGAACCTACAGGAACGGGACACCGCCTTGATGTTAGTTGAGAACGTCAGGGTGTTGTCCAGGATCACGCCAAGGTTCTTAGCGCTCTGGGAGGAGGACACAATGGAGTTGTCAACCGTGATGGCGAGATCATGGAACGGGCAGTCCTTCCCCGGGAGGAAGAGGAGCTCCGTCTTGCTGAGGTTCAGCTTGAGGTGGTGATCCGTCATCCACACTGATATGTCTGCCAGACATGCAGAGATGCGATTCGCCACCTGGTCATCAGAAGGGGGAAAGGAGAAGATTAATTGTGTGTCGTCTGCATAGCAATGATAGGAGAGACCATGTGAGGTTATGACAGAGCCAAGTGACTTGGTGTATAGCGAGAATAAGAGAGGGCCTAGAACAGAGCCCTGGGGGACACCAGTGGTGAGAGCGCGTGGTGAGGAGACAGATTCTCGCCACGCCACCTGGTAGGAGCGACCTGTCAGGTAGGACGCAATCAAGCGTGGGCCGCGCCGGAGATGCCCAACTCGGAGAGGGTGGAGAGGAGGATCTGATGGTTCACAGTATCGAAGGCAGCCGATAGGTCTAGAAGGATGAGAGCAGAGGAGAGAGAGTTAGCTTTAGCAGTGCGGAGCGCCTCCGTGATACAGAGAAGAGCAGTCTCAGTTGAATGACTAGTCTTGAAACCTGACTGATTTGGATCAAGAAGGTCATTCTGAGAGAGATAGCGGTAGAGCTGGCCAAGGACGGCACGCTCAAGAGTTTTGGAGAGAAAAGAGAGAAGGGATACTGGTCTGTAGTTGTTGACATCGGAGGGATCGAGTGTAGGTTTTTTCAGAAGGGGTGCAACTCTCGCTCTCTTGAAGACGGGAGGGACGTAGCCAGCGGTCAGGGATGAGTTGATGAGCGAGGTGAGGTAAGGAGAAGGTCTCCGGAAATGGTCTGGAGAAGAGAGGAGGGGATAGGGTCAAGCGGGCAGGTTGTTGGGCGGCCGGCCGTCACAAGACGCGAGATTTCATCTGGAGAGAGAGGGGAGAAAGAGGTCAGAGCATAGGGTAGGGCAGTGTGGGCAGAACCAGCAGTGTCGTTTGACTTAGCAAACGAGGATCGGATGTCATCGACCTTCTTTTCAAAATGGTTGACGAAGTCATCTGCAGAGAGGGAGGAGGGAGGGGGGAGGATTCAGGAGGGAGGAGAAGGTGGCAAAGAGCTTCCTAGGGTTAGAGGCAGATGCTTGGAATTTAGAGTGGTAGAAAGTGGCTTTAGCAGCAGAGACAGAGGAGGAAAATGTAGAGAGGAGGGAGTGAAAGGATGCCAGGTCCGCAGGGAGGCGAGTTTTCCTCCATTTCCGCTCGGCTGCCCGGAGCCCTGTTCTGTGAGCTCGCAATGAGTCGTCGAGCCACGGAGCGGGAGGGGAGGATCGAGCCGGCCTGGAGGATAGGGGACATAGGGAGTCAAAGGATGCAGTAAGGGAGGAGAGGAGGGTTGAGGAGGCAGAATCAGGAGATAGGTTGGAGAAAGTTTGAGCAGAGGGAAGAGAAGATAGGATGGAAGAGGAGAGAGTAGCGGGGGAGAGAGAGCGAAGGTTGGGACGGCGCGATACCATCCGAGTAGGGGCAGTGTGGGAAGTGTTGGATGAGAGCGAGAGGGAAAAGGATACAAGGTAGTGGTCGGAGACTTGGAGGGGAGTTGCAATGAGGTTAGTGGAAGAACAGCATCTAGTAAAGATGAGGTCAAGCGTATTGCCTGCCTTGTGAGTAGGGGGGAAGGTGAGAGGGTGAGGTCAAAAGAGGAGAGGAGTGGAAAGAAGGAGGCAGAGAGGAATGAGTCAAAGGTAGACGTGGGGAGGTTAAAGTCGCCCAGAACTGTGAGAGGTGAGCCGTCCTCAGGAAAGGAGCTTATCAAGGCATCAAGCTCATTGATGAACTCTCCGAGGGAACCTGGAGGGCGATAAATGATAAGGATGTTAAGCTTGAAAGGGCTGGTAACTGTGACAGCATGGAATTCAAAGGAGGCAATAGACAGATGGGTAAGGGGAGAAAGAGAGAAAGACCACTTGGGAGATGAGGATCCCGGTGCCACCACCCCGCTGACCAGAAGCTCTCGGGGTGTGCGAGAACACGTGGGCGGACGAGGAGAGAGCAGTAGGAGTAGCAGTGTTATCTGTGGTGATCCATGTTTCCGTCAGTGCCAAGAAGTCAAGGGACTGGAGGGAGGCATAGGCTGAGATGAACTCTGCCTTGTTGGCCGCAGATTGGCAGTTCCAGAGGCTACCAGAGACCTGGAACTCCACGTGGGTCTCGCGCTGGGACCACCAGGTTAGGGTGGTCGCGGCCACGCGGTGTGGAGCGTTTGTATGGTCTGTGCAGAGAGGAGAGAACAGGGATAGACAGACACATAGTTGACAGGCTACAGAAAAGGCTACGCTAATGCAAGGAAATTGGAATGACAAGCGGACTACACGTCTCGAATGTTCAGAAAGTTAAGCTTACGTAGCAAGAATCTATTGACTAAAATGATTAAAATGATACAGTACTGCTAAAGTAGGCTAGCTGGCAGTAGCTGCGTTGTTGACACTACACTAATCAAGTCGTTCCGTTGAGTGTAATAATTTCTACAGTGCTGCTGTTCGGGGCTAGCTGGCTAGCTAGCAGTGTTGTTTACGTTACGTTGAGTTAAAAGAACGACAATAGCTGGCTAGCTAACCTAGGAAATCGGTCTAGACTACACAATTATCTTTGAAACAAAGACGGCTATGTAGCTAGCTATGTAGCTAGCTACGATCAAACAAATCAAACCGTTGTACTGTAATGAAATGAAAAATGTGATACTCCCTGACCGGTGATTGAATTCGAATCAGTAAACGTGTGGTGACGTTGGCTAGCTGTTAGCTGTTAGCTGTTGGCTAGCTAGCAGAGTCTCCTACGTTAAGGACGACAAATAGCTGGCTAGCGAACCTCAGTGAATTAAGATAATCACTCCAAGGCTACACACACTAAACTACACAATTATCTTGGAAACAAAGACAGCTATGTAGCTAGCTAACACTGAACTAATCAAGTCGTACAGTTGAGTGAATAGCACTACAGTGATGCTAATCTGTGTGCGTTAGCTAGCGTTGCTAGCTCCTGGGCGAATAGCAGTGAAGGCTACGTTAGGGCGACGAAATACGAAATACGATAATTAATGCAATTATCTCTGATACAAGGACGGCTATGTAGCTAGCTAAGAAGAATGGCTAAGATTATGTAGCTAGCTAACAGTAAACTAATCAAGTCGTACAGTTGAGTGAATAGCACTACAGTGATGCTAATCTGTGTGCGTTAGCTAGCGTTTGCTAGCTCCTGGGCGAATAGCAGTGAAGGCTACGTTAGGGCGACGAAATACGATAATTATGCAATTATCTCTGATACAAGGACGGCTATGTAGCTAGCTAAGAAGAATTGCTAAGATTAGACAAATCAACCGTTGTACTGTAATGAAATGTAATGAAAAAGTTATACAACCTGCAGAGCGAAGTGCGAATAACCGCTCGCTCAACCGGGGTTTGAAACCGGTTCAGGAAACAGAACTGCAAAAACAGGAAAATAAGGACATTTTTCGAGGAACAGAATCAGAAACGGGAACAAAAGTGATCTATACTGTTCCGGAATAGAACCGTTATTTTTGAAAGCACGGGAACCGGTTAATAACGTTATTTTACATTCGGGGCATTTTCTTTTCTTCACAAACAAGTGCAAAAAGGCACCTATGTATGCCAAAGCCCTCACTCTGTCACTCAGAAACATATTCCCGTGTCTACTTGCCAGCTGAAAATCTCTTCCTGTGTGTGCGTGTGTAGGCAACGTGCCCCTCTAGCTCAGAATCTTAGACTTTTGTACCCTACTGACGTTACACGTGTGATTCCGAAATTAGGGAAGGATATTTAATTCAAGAAGAACGGATTCACTTTTTCAGTGCTAGTTATGGATAATATAGTTATCATGTTTCACATTGGATTTATCAACTACAAAAATGTAAGTGTTCTTCATTCTGGTGCTGCTCTGCACACACAAGCATGTTTGCTAGCTAGCTTACACAGCTCTGGTCCAACTCTCTGAGGTTCAAAGACATTCAAAGTTCCGCTATAGAAGCCACTCCTCCATATGTATAATTATGTGGGTCTAATTCAGGCAATTCATGTCATAACAAGATGCCCAAGCCTTCTCCTCTACCCTCGTGCTCTCTCTCACCACCTACAAAATGTCACATCTCGTGCCCCAAACTTGGTTGTCCGTCGCGCATGTAAACAACTATAGTCTAGGCAGCTGATATTGTCAGCTATAGCTTGCCTGCTCCATCCGCACTGATTTGAGAAGTAATTTAATGTTGAGCTAATCTTAATTTTTTTATTTTACCTTTATTTAACTAGGCAAGTCAGTTAAGAGCAAATTCCTATTTTCAATGACAGCCTAGGAACAGTGGGTTAACTGCCTTGTTCAGGGGCAGAACAACAGATTTTGTACCTTGGGGATTTGATCTTGCAACCATTTGGTTACTAGTCCAACGCTCTAACCACTAGGCTACGCTGCCACTCAAATCTGAAATCTGTTTCAGAGTTTTGAAAAGGAACATAAAGGAACGATATAAACCTGTACTTTTTTGTGGCTTCAAAACGGTTCAGAACTTTATTTTGCTGGTCGGAACAGTGGAACGGAACAAAAAAAAAAGATTGTTCTGTTCAGAACGAAACGATTGGAAAATAATTTTGTTTTGTAATGTCAAAGCCTTTTGAACCGATACGAGGGAACTGTGACAAAAAAAAGGTCGAATGGCTCATCTGGTGCGGCTCTGTCGCCATAATCCATAGAGATGAAAGGGAATGCACACATTAGGTAGGCTTGTTAGAGATCGTCTTGTGTGATGTAGACAGACTGGCTATTGACATTAGCATCGGCCAGCCATATTGGCTACTACTCTTCTCTGGCCCAATTCTCCCTCTTTCTTGTATATTTGTTTTTCATGAGTGTTTTGGCGGTCAACTGATGGTGAAGCTATGGTCAAAGCCAGATGAGTGACCGTAGATGAACGTCTGGGCTGGGCAAGTCTGGTGTAGCCAGGCTGTCGCACAGTGGGGGTTTGGATAGTTGAAAGGGTTCTCGGTGAAGGGGGATGGGTTGGTTGAGCCGCTGAACCAATTCGACCTTAAATCCCCAACATCTGGCCCAGCCTCTGGCCATTCAGATTGGCTACGATCTGGCCACCATGGTTACGGCAGTACAAGACGTTAAACCCTATACTGTATGGCACTGTGCACTTCAACACGTTGCCTAGACTAGATCACTCCAGGCAACACTGTAGGTCTGTTGTCAATCTTTGTGTCAGAAACGCATAACATGTCATTTGAGCATTTCCAATAGAAATGGCACCTATCAAAGATGCAGTGTATCTATGGTTTTACGGTTTTATAGGAAAAATGTCCTCGCATCAACTGAGCAACAAGAATGCCTGTGTTTCCATGGCAACATGGACCACCGACTTCTGTTATTCATTTGATTTTCATAGTCTTTTGCAATTACATTACCCTATAAAGTAGGGAAGCCTTATTTGGATTTTTGATCCCAGGGCAGAGAAGTGAATATGTACAGTACTAGACAAAAGTTTGGACACCCCTGCTCATTCAAGGGTTTTTCTTTATTTTTACTATTTTCTCCATTGTAGAATAATAGTGCAGACATCAAAACTACGAAATAACACATATGGAATCATGTAGTAACCAAAAAAGTTTAAATCAAATCAAAATATATGTTATATTTGAGATTCTTCAAAGTAGCCACTCTTTGCCTTGATGACAGCTTTGCACACTCTTGGCATTCTCTCAACCACAGCTTCATGAGATAGTAATCTGGAATGCATTTCAATTAACATGTGTGCCTTGTTTAAAGTTAATTTGTGGAATTTCTTTCTTTAATGAGTTTGAGCCAATCAGTTGTGTTGTGCCAAGGTAGGGCTGGTATACAGAAGATAGTTAGGGGTGGTAGGGGCAGTAGGTATCCTAGTGGTTAGAGTGTTGGTCTAGTAACCAGAAGGTTGCAAGATCGAATCCCCGAGCTGACAAGGTAAAAATCTGTCGTTCTGCCCCTGAACAAAGCAGTTAACCCACTGTTCCTAAGCCGTAAGAATTTGTTCTTAACTGATTTGCCTAGTAAAATAAATAGCCCTATTTGGTAAAATACCAAGTCTGTATTATGGCAAGAACAGCTCAAATAAGCAAAGCGAAATGACAGTCCATCATTACTTTAAGACATGTAGGTCAGTCAATCAGGAAAATGTTATGAAAGTGTCTTCAAGTGCAGTTGCAAAAACCATCATTATGGTGAAACTGGCTCTCATGAGGACCACAACAGGAAAGGAAGACCGTTACAAGAAAGGAAGACCCAGAGTTCCCTCTGCTGCAGAGGATAAGTTCATTAGAGTTACCAGCCTCAGAAATTGCTGCCCAAATAAATGCTTCACAGAGTTCAAGTAACAAACACATCTCAACATCAACTGTTCAGAGGAGACTGTGTGAATCAGGCCTTCATGGTCGTATTGCTGCAAAGAAACCACTACTAAAGGACAACAATAAGAAGCAGGGACTTGCTGGGGCCAAGAAACACGAGCAATGGACATCCGACCGGTGGAAATCTGTCCATTGGTCTGATGAGTCCAAATTTGCTGCCGTGTCTTTGTGAGATACAGAGTATGCAGACGGATGATCTGCGCATGTGTAGTTTCCACCGTGAAGCATGGAGGAGGAGGGGTGATGGTGTGGGGGTGCTTTGCTGGTGACGTTATCTGTGATTTATTTAGAATTCAAGGTACACTTAACCAGCATGGCTACCACAGCATTCTGGAGTGATACGCCATCGCATCTGGTTTGCGCTTAGTGGGACTATCATTTGGTTTTCAACAGGACAATGACCCATTACACCTCCAGGCTGCGTAAGGGCTATTTGACCAAGAAAGAAAGTGATGGAGTGCTTCATCAGATGACCTGGCCTCCAAAATGACCTCAACCCAATTGAGATGGTTTGGGATGAGTTGGACTGCAGAGTGAAGGAAAAACAACCAACAAGTTTTCAGCATATATGGGAACTCCAAGCATTCCAGGTGAAGCTTCTTGAGAGAATGCCAATAATGTGCAAAGCTTTCATCAAGGCATAGAGTGGCTACTTTGAATAATCTAAAATATATTTTGATTTAACACTTCTTTGGTTACTACATGATTCCATATGTGTTATTTCATAGTTTTGATCTCTTCACTAATATTCTCCAATGTAGATAATAATAGTAAAATAAAGAAAACCCTTGAATGAGTAGGTGTGTCTAAACTTTTGACTGGTACTGTATGTCAAGTGTGTCTAAGTGGTACTTTGTTGATACACAGCCATGTGGAAACATACCACATACAACATGTTGAATACAGTATTACATCAGTGTCCTCCACAGGGAATCAGAGTGCACTACTCCACACTGTGCAGCATCTCCCATTTGACAAGCAGTTTGGCATGTGAATGAGAATCCTAATTGCGTTCATCTTGCCCATCCCCTTCTAGCTAAACTGGAAGAGGCCCTTTTCCCACCCCGACCACACCCACCCATCTGCTAATGCGACTCTAATTGGGTGATAAGATTTTTGTTCAGAGTGCAACCCTACGCCCCTATTTTTAACAAGTTTTCTCCTCCTCTCTGTTGGTCAAATCAAATCAAATGTTTTTTGTCATATGCTTACTTACAAGCCCTTAACCAACAATGCAGTTTTAAGATGAATACCCCTCCAAAATAAATAAAAGTAACAAATTAATTAAAGAGCAGTAAAATAACAATAGCGAGGCTATATACAGGGGGTACCGGTACAGAGTCAGTGTGCGGTGGCACCGGTTAGTGGAGGTAATTGAGTAATATGTAGGTATAGTTATTAAAGTGACTATGCATAGATAATAACAGAGAGTAGCAGCATAATAAAAGGGGGAGGGGCAATGCAAATAGTCTGGGTAGCCATTTGATTAGATGTTCAAGAGTCTTATGGCTTGGGGGCAGAAGCTGTTTAGAAGCCTCTTGGACCTAGCCTTGGGTCTCCGGTACCGCTTTCTGTGCAGTAGCAGAGAGAACAGTCTATGACTAGGGTGGCGGAAGTCTTTGACAATTTTTAAGGCCTCCCTCTGACACCACCTGGTATAGAGGTCCTGGGTGGCAGGAAGCTTAGCCCCAGTGATGTACTGGGCCGTACGCACTACCCTCTGTAGTGAATTGCGGTCGGAGGCCTAGCAGTTGCCATACCAGGTAGTGATGCAACCCGTAAAGGATGCTCTCGATGGTGCAACTGTAGAACTTTTTGAGGATCTGAGGACCCATGCCAAATATTTTCAGTCTCCTGAGGGGGAATAGGTTTTGTCTTGCCCTCTTCACGACGGTCTTCTTGTGCTTGGACCATGATAGTTTGTTGGTGATGTGGACACCAAGGAACTTGAAGCTCTCAACCTGCTCCACTAAAGCCCTGTCGATGATAATGGGGACGTGCTTAGTCCTCCTTTTCCTGTAGTCCACAATCATCTCCTTTGTTTTGATAACGTTGAGGGAGAGGTTTTTGTCCTGGCACCACACGGCCAGCTCTCTGACCTCCTCCCTATAGGCTGTCTCATCGTTGTCAGTGATCAGGCCTACCACTATTGTGTCATCGGCAAACTTAATGATGGTGTTGGAGTCGTGCCTGGCCATGCAGTCATGAGTGAACAGGGAGTACAGGAGGAGACTGAGCACGCACCCCTGAGGGGCTCCAGTGTTGAGGATCAGCGTGGCGGATGTGTTGTTACCTACTCTCAACACCTGGGGGCGACCCATCCCGAAGTCCAGGATCCAGTTGCAGAGGGAGGTGTTTAGTCCCAGGGTCCTTAATTGGTGATGAGCTTTAAGGACACTATAGTGTTGAACACTGAGCTGTAGTCAATGAATAGCATTCTCACATATATGTTCTTTTTGTCAAGGTGGGAAAGGGCAGTGTGGAGTGCAATAGAGATGGCATCATCTGTGGATCTGTTGGGGCGGTATGCAAATTGTAGTGTGTCTAGGTTTTTTGGGATAATGGTGTTAATGTGAGCCATGACCAGGCTTTCAAAGCAATTCATGGTTACAGACGTGAGTGCTACGGTCGGTAGTAATTTAGGAAGGTTACCTTAGTGTTCTTGGGCACATGGACTATGGTGGTTTGCTTGAAACATGTTGGTATTACAGATTCAGACAGGGAGATGTTGAAAATGTCAGTAAAGACACTTGCCAGTTGGTCAGCGCATGCTCGGAGTCCACGTCCTGGTAAGCCCGCCGGCCTTGTGAATGTTGACCTGTTTTACTCACATTGGCTGCGGAGAGCATGATCACACAGCTGATGCTCTCATGCATGTTTCAGTGTTATTTGTAACTTATTAAGTATCAGCCATCGCCTCCCGGGTGTTGCAGTGGTTAAGGGCGCTGTACTGCAGCGCCAGCTGTGCCATCAGAGTTCCTGGGTTTGCGCCCAGGCTCTGTCGTAACTGGCTGCGACCGGGAGGTCCGTAGGGCGACGCACAATTGGCCTAGCGTCGTCCGGGTTAGGGAGGGCTTGGTCGGTAGGGAAATCCTTGTCTCATCGCGCAGCAGCGACCGCTGTGGACAGTGCACAGTGTTTCCTTTGACACATTGGTGTGGCTGGCTTCCGGGTTGG
This sequence comes from Oncorhynchus keta, assembly GCF_023373465.1. Classification (NCBI taxonomy): domain Eukaryota; kingdom Metazoa; phylum Chordata; class Actinopteri; order Salmoniformes; family Salmonidae; genus Oncorhynchus; species Oncorhynchus keta. The sequence continues at coordinate 55,050,917 of NC_068455.1, read as the reverse complement.
ATGTGTGCTGTGTTAAGAAGCAGTGCGGCTTGGTTGGGCTGTGTATCGGACGCATGACTTTCAACTTTCGTCTCTGAGACAAGATAGTAGCTACTACAACAATTGGATACCACGAAATTGGGGAGAAAAAGGGGTAAAATTAAAAATAAAAAATAAATTTAAAAAGTATCAGCCATCATTTGCCATTAATGCTTGTTAGTGCTAGTTTGACCAATAGAGGGCATTTTTGAGAAGCATTTAACTTTTTTTAACATTGGCTGTGCTAGAAAATATAAAACCTTTTTTTTTATATAAGGACAGGGTATACGGGATTGATTTTAAGAAATGTAGCTTAATTTGATTAATATTGTGATGTTTCTATTCCAAGAAAAACAAAACCCTCAGTGTTTCCGTTAGGAAACCATGGCATTGTACAACATGTACAACAGTACTAAACAGTACTAAAAGCAAAATAATCCGAACCTTTCAACACCGTAATTGTAGTCTAACCAACACCCAAACAAATATTCAGTGAAAATAAAACTAATTTATTTAATCAAGACCAGTCAAGACCAATAAAGTTTGATTTGATTTGACCACAGATATAAGCTGGTTGTTGTCTGCGCCGCCCACAAGATTACATATTCATCTCAGCTGTAGTACTGAGGGAAATTGAAACAAAATATCCTTTAGATGGAGGCACCAGTGGTGGAATTGGATGGGTTGGGAATTAGGGGTTGGGGGGGGTTTGATATTGAGTAGTGGGAGGGGTTAAACATGGTAGGAAGTGATTGGGTTAGTGGGGGAGTGGGGGAAGGGGTTGTTTAGTTGCTATCGCTTGTGATGCATGTGCTTAGGGGCGGGGTCTGGATCTCTGATACACCATATTAATATTGCTTCCCAAATCAAATCAAATTTTATTTGTCACATACACATGGTTAGCAGATGTTAATGCGAGTGTAGCGAAATGCTTGGGCAAACTAAGAGAATGTGTTTATTGGCAGATAATACAGGCATGTAAGCATTAAAAACACAATGGAAGGAGACATGAGTAAATTACATGGAGGATAAGGTTAATAGGGCTAATTCATTGTTATTCGATTATACTTGACTTTTTTAATGGAAGGTCTCGTGTCCACATTATTTGTGTCTGGTCTATAGTGATGGGTCTAACCTATAGTCAAGTGTGTGTGATGGGGTGTGAGAAGGCATAGGGAGCGATATTAATGGTCCGATCATGTAAATGTTTTATAGACGATGGGGGTGACTCTGCAGAAATAGACTTTGAAGAAGCTCTGAAGGAGTCCGTACTTCTGGTTTGAGTAACTCATTTGTATGGCTCGTTTAACGCTCTCTGCAGTTGGATGCTTCTCCTCAGTTAGTTGGAAGTGGTTGAAACAATTTAATTGCTCTCTCTTCACACGTTTACACAATAAGCCTCCAGACTTTTAAGTCTTATAATTGCCCTGCAGTAAAAGGTCTGAAATTGCTTCATTTATTCTTAGAGAATAGTTTACCATGGTTGTGTGGTTCTTTACAATGAAGTGTGTTTACTCCCTGCATGGGCTAACATATTCCAGTGAATGAGAAATATTTGGCCGACATTTTGAAACAGGGTGGGCATTGTTAGTACCGTCACAATGCCAAGTCACATGTTCAGACCAGAGAGAACAGGCACATTTACCTCACATTTACAGAACACATACAGGATCACACACACACACACACACACACACACACACACACACACACACACACACACACACACACACACACACACACACACACACACACACACACACACACACACACACACACACACACACACACACACACACACACACACATCTTGAAATGCAGCTGAGTAGCATCTCACAAGCTCACAAAAGATCTGACAAACACCTAGTTAGGCCTCTCTCAGCTGAGATCAATCACTATGGTGGATCTGGGGGTGAATGAATTACAAATCCTGAACCCTGAGAGCGAGATCAATTCAATAAAAAGATCTGGCTCTGCCTTTAATTTGCCGCCCAGCTTCACCCAATCAATAATCAGTGCTGTAGGCTTCACTGTGACACACAGAGGACAGGATTCACACAACACAATACATTTAAATAGCTATTGTGTGACTGCTGAAGTTCATACTAGCTCTCCGACTGGAGAGGTTGAGAGTTATAACCTTTCCCCACTCCCCTTCATGACATCAGGTTAAGTCAGCACCACGCACTAAGTCATGGTCACCCTCAGCGTGATAACAGCCCTCATCGCCAGGGGTAGCCTCTGACCCTCATGAGAGCGCATTCCAGAGCAACCAGGGGGCTACTGTACCTCCCCCACCCCCTCATCTGTTTTGGCACGCCACCCTCCCGCCGGTCGGTCGGACCACCCCCGTTCCCATGCATATCTAGGCTGGTGGGTGTAAATATAGCTGGAATTAGCAATGGGCCAGTGTTAGCGCTTAGCGGCAGTAGTAGATTGTGCTCCTAGAGGGGGACAAGGAAAGCTGGCGAGGCTGACAGGCAGAGTGGGTTTGCTGGGCAAAAGGTAGTATCTTAGCCCACCTGTGGATGTAGCATCTAGCCGTTAGCGCTCTAGGGGTGGATGGGGGAAAAAAGATACAGGACTGGATTTTTTTTGTGGATTTACTAGAGCAACTTTACCTGCTTTTGTTGGTTTGTTTACATTGGATGACGCCTGGCTTCGCAGACACTGGGATTGTGACTAGCGGTTGCCATGGGCAACGCAGCAATGTGTAAGGTGTGTGAGGCTGAAAAGGGTTTGAAAGCCAATGGGAGTCAACCCAAGATGGACCACATTCTACCAGAGTCAGACTACTACTGCTTTGAACAACATCCTGAGCCTGAGCCAGAACCCCAAATACTGGTAAGACTTGGGGCATAACATAGGCAAAACATTTCTGAGGTGTGTTAGAAGAATTGTGTGAAATTCCATGCCACTCCTGCCTTGGGTCTCCAGTCTCTTGCTTATTTTCTTTGTACTTGTATCTTTTTCCCACCTTGGGTAAACCCATCGACTAACCTTGTTGTGTTTTTTATAGTAATATTCTCCCCTCCATTACACCGATGCGGGGAATAGTGTGGTGTACTTGTTTACAGTGTTTACAGTCTACAGCATATTGAAAGTACTCACCAAAGAAGAAACAGTTATTTCAACTCACCTTCCCCCAGGGGGAAGAAATCTGCCCAATCCTGCTATGCTCAAAGGTTTTGCCACATCAAAGAGGTGTGGACAGAGTTACCGACAGCGAAGCAAACCAAGCGATGGGATACAAAAATAAAGCCAGTCGAGTGCCAGGCCAGATACGTCTAGGCAGCAATGTCATACAGAGTGGTGTGAGAGAGCAGTACCATAGCGATCTGTAATTGGACAGAGCTGCCTGTGAGGGCGTTGTGACTCAGATGACCTAGCGACCCATAGTGACTCTTCTACCAGCAGAGAATCATTGCCTGGAAAGAGAGAAAGGGAGAGAGATAGAGAATCGAGAGAGCCCTGAACATCTATACCTGGGTAAGAGAGGATGAAGCTGTGAGAGAGAAAAAACATAATTCTGAAAGGGGGATATCGACCCCCCCCCGCCATGTTTTATGACTCAGCACTATTTTCTTCAAAACAATTATAGTGTGTGAAAGGTGCGTGAAAGCAGGATAAATCAATTGCTTTGGAGAATGTGAGAATTCATTGTGTCCAGTATGTCATTAATGATAAATAGGAGGATTGTGGGTGAGAGGGAGGGAAAGAGAGAGAGAGAGCGCTATTTGTGCTAAAGGTATGCGAAACTGCTAAAGGCAGTTCTTAATGTACAATTTATTTGTTTGTGAGCCTTGCATTTTATTGTGAGACTTAGTATTTCCATAATTGATATTGATTTCCATCCCTCCCTACAGTACAGTATAATGTACTGCTCTGTGCTAGCTGCAGTTGTGTTGTGTTCAATGTCCCACATTTCCAGAGCAATGACCAGTACATTCCAATTCCCCTGGAGTGTCTCCTCCTATCACCTCACATCACACTCCACACTCATACCATGCCTGCTGAGATCAAGGACATGATGTGACTTAGAGGAGTACTGTAAGAGTTAGGGGTGTGCCGACATGGCCATACTCGTATTTCGTAATCGTAGCCTTAAGTTGACAGTTGATTGTCGGATCGGATGATACTCGTAATTGGAATAGACAGAAGTGTTTTAATATGCCTAAATAGATGTTGACAAAAGAAACTATATACACACAAGTATGTGGACACCCCTTCAAATTAGTGGATTGATCTATTTCAGCCACACCCGTTGCTGACAGGTGTATAATATCGAGCACACAGCCATGCGATCTCCATAGACAAACATTGGCAGTAAAATGGCCTTAATGAAGAGCTCAGTGATTTTCAACGTGGCACCATCATAGGATGCCACCTTTCCAACATTTCAGTTTGTCAAATGTATGCCCTGCTGGAGCTGCTCTGGGTCAGCTGTAAGTGCTGGTATTGTGAAGTGGAAACGTCTAGGAGCAACAACGGTTCAGCCGTGACGTGGTAGGCCACACAAGCTCACGGAACGGGACCGCTTGGTGCTGAAGCACGTAGCGCGTAACAATCGTCTGTCCTCAGTTGCAACACTCACTCCCGAGTTCCAAACTGCCTCAACACAAGAACTGTTCGTCGGGAGCTTCATAAAATGGGTTCCCATGGCCGAGCAGCCGCACACAAGATCACCATGTCCAATGCCAAGCGTCAGCTGGAGTGGTGTAAAGCTTGCCGCAATTGGAGTCTGGATCAGTGGAAACGCGTTCTCTGGAGTGATGAATCACACTTCACCATCTGGCAGTCTGATGGATAAATCTGGGTTTGGCGGATGCCAGGAGAACGCTACCCGCCCCAATGCATTGTGTCTGTGTCTGTGTGTCCTCAACTTGCAGTGGGCAGTTTGCTGTCACTCACTCAGAATGCACATTAGCATTTCATATTTTTCCCTACCCTTGCCACACTTGTTAGATATAATGCACATTGATAGCTTGATGGCAAACGTCCTCAACATGTGATTTATTATAGTAGCAGGCAGCAGCAATCTAAATGATCAGACTGAAAACATGCGAGGAAAAGTGAACGGGTGAAATTAGGAGAAATAAAGCTTTAATCTATCCAATCAGAGCAACAGGATCAACGTACAGCCCACCATTTTTCTTTACAGACAGGCAAACTAGCCAGTTGAGGTATTTAGATCGCTCACATGACTGACTTGACCGTATGGTTTAGAAACTCTGTTACTGACTGACATGAGAAAGATGCTTGGATCATAATTGTATCCAGAAAATTGCCCATATCCGTTACGATACTTGTTTTGACCGACTACTCGGCATAGCCCTCGTAAGAGTGTAGCCTGGCGTATTTGTGCAAGTTTGTGTATAGTACGTACATTATGTGTGTTTTATCAGGGGCCCTAATCTCCAGAGGGCCCAGTTATCATCCCCTACAAATTAATTTTAAATGCCCAGAAAAAGAGAGATGTGTGTGTAGTATGTCTGTGTTTGGTGTGTGTGAGTGTGTGTTTGTACTCCTTCAGAGTGTCCCTGTTATAGTTAACCGCGCTGACAGCTAAAGGTCTGCTCTCTCTGAGGATGCCTACTGTTTTTGAGAACATGGACAAATTTTAAACAGTGGCTGGTGTTAACTAAGAGCAGGGTCGTGTTGCTAGCGCATGCCAGATCTTACAATGCCTGGATAGGTATTTTATGTATCAGCTAACCACATCATATGTTATAGCAATCTGGTGCCCGACGGCACAGTTGATGACATGGCACACAACCATTGGTTGATGCATGCAACGTCTGCGCAGGGGGACACGACCTATGCCTTCAACTTGACCCCTGACCTTTCCCATCTTGACAGTTAGCTCTCGTGCTCTTTGTCACTAAGTGGACTGTGGAATCTAGTACACATTCTGATGTTTTTTTCCTGCTTTTCACACAGTCTGTACAAAGTGTTTTAGCCTTGAAATAGCTAGCAATGTAACATTTTAAATCAGAAGATGTGGTTTATAAGTTATCCTTCAGTGGCGTATAGCAAGGCTTTGTTAGCCCTGCAAGGACAATACAGCATCCTTGTGCTCTCAATAAAATATTGTATGTTGTTTACCCTCCCCTACAATGTTTTTTTATGGTGTTCTCGGTCAGCAACACACACTATCTTGCCTCAATCTGTCATGCCTCAGTGAAAGCATTAGCCTCTGCTGGTGAATTTAGAGTAGGTCTAAATTTAGTGTCCCTAACGAAGCTGGGCCTAGTGCTGATTTACTATATGCGAATGAGTCCTCAGGGAGAGCCGTGGTTGGCGAGGATGCTCTGGCGGCCAGCTATATCCTGTTTTGGCATTGGCCCAGAAATGTTGGGCCCAGCTGATGTTGATGACACTGATTGCTAATGAGGGGGGCTCCCAGGATGAACCAATCACGAGGAGGTAACATCTCACAGCATGCATAAACAATTACAGAAGAGAGGAGATCCTAGCCAATACATCAAACCGCATGCTTCCATTATGTCACCTTGATCTTGAAGCCTTTGAATATGTGGTGAGTTCATGTTATCATAATCTACAGCTTCCTATTGAATGTTTCCTTGTTTTTCATTGAGTCGAATGAGGTTCGATAGAATTCCATTTGGAAGCCTCATGTGTGATGAAGTCCGATGGTTTCTGTTACTGTAATTTAATTATTCCAATATGTTTTCATTAATTTAATTCCATTCATCTATTTTATGAGAATTTGTAAGATTCTTGTTTGCATAAAATAGACGGAGACCAGTCTTATCAATAATAGGTAACATAATTTATTCTCGGAGCGCGCTGCCACGTTACCATGAGCAACAGTTCATATACAATAACATGACGTAATTTCATTGCTTCTAGAATGAATCCACTCCTCCCGACCTAGAATTAAGTGAGTTTAAAAGTTCATTCCAACCCACTAACACACTCACAGGTCACACAACATAACTGAATTAACTTTTGACCCCTCACCATTATCGATCACCACTTAGCTGACAGTTCTAATTAACAGAAAACCTAGGAATGCACTCACTGCCTTATCTAAAACACCCCAGAGCTAAGTTTTGTCGGTTCAACCATAGGTTAAACGACCCTATCTGCTTACTTAACCCACTCCTCTCCAGACTAGTTTGGAATGGTGTTCGTTATATTTAATTACTCTTTGTCCGTGTCACACAATCCCATCTTATGAACTCAGATATAATAAAACAGAGTATAATTTACTTAGTTACAGTTCCATTTAAAATGAGAATATTGTTTAGTCATTTAATCATAATATTCATAGGGTATTAAAAGCTGAACTCGGGGTATGTGGTGGTAACGATCAAGGTTCCATGGATACTGCAGTCCACTTGAATGTGATGACATAGTGATCATCACATACTGTAATTACAGTATGTCTGCGCAGATAGTGGCTGTGCATGCCAGGCAGCCCAAATGAGGGTTTAATGTAAAATACACACACACATGCATGCCCACACGAACACACACAAGGCACACACACGGCACACACACACACACAGTTGGCGAACCTGGCGTTAATGAAGGAAATGTTAACATTGACGCCCGTCTCTTAGTCCTAGGTACCAGTGGTGTGACATGGTTGCTGTGTACAACAGATACCCACCCAGTAAACACTGTTGTCTGTTGATATGATAGGCTGTCATGATGTCCAAGAATAGAAGGTGTTCTTCCATTGGAGTGTGGGATTTTGTACACCAGCAAAAGACAAGGGTACAGTTGCCTTATCTGTGAATAAGCGCGTGTCACAGTGTGTGTGCGTGTTTGTGTATGTGTGTGCATGCGTGCGTGTGTGTGGTGTGTGTGTTTCCGTGTATGTGTGAGAATGATAATGTTCCTGTAAGAGCCTGTGGAGCACATGATGCATGTCAGGAGGGTTTTTTAAGGGCGACAACTTAATCACGCTAGGCTGTGGTGGTTGTGGCTTAGGGCAGTGCGGTGACCCACACACACGGCTGAGATGTTCTATCTTTGGTAGAGGGGACCAGGTTAGGTTAGTGCCTAGGTACATCTGTATCACACATGAGGTTGCTGAGCGTGTTACAAGCCTGTACTTCCCCTATCAGCACTGGTGTAATGTTGAGTGAGTTTGCCACATTACAAGTCTGAAAAATGGCTCTTATGGTAAAATAAAGTAGTTAAATGAGCTATGTGTGAACTCTTAGGTTCCACCGCACCCCAGAGAGAGAAATAGAGAGAGAGAGAAAAAACAGTTGTCATGGTTACCAAGAGAGGCAGGGCCGCTTGTCTCCATGGTAACTGGGAGGGCCGAGCATGTTTCCAACAGCATTGGTCGTTGGACGGTCGTCGTGGGATACAATATTTACTTTATTTATAATGTAAATTCTCCACACACATTCTACTCTGTGTAAATTATTGTTTTATGCAATCTCAGTTTAGGGAGGCTTTTGAAGCTGAAATGACATGGTCAGTAATGTGATGTCACGCTTCACGGGTTCGGTTGAAATTCCCAGTGATATACAGTACCAGTCAAAGGTTTGACCACAACTAGAGTTTTTCTTTATTTGTACTATTTTCTACATTGTAGAATAACAGTGAAGACTTCAAAACTATGAAATAACACACATGAAATCATGCAGTAACCAAAAAAGGGTTAGATAAATCAATATATATTTTATATTTGAGATTCTTTAAAGTAGCCAACCTTTGCCTTGATGACAGCTTTGCACACTATTTGCATTCTCTCCACCAGCTTCATGAGGTAGTCACCTGGAATGCATTTCAAGTAACAGGTGTGCCTTGTTAAAAGTTCATTTGTTGAATATAATTCCTTCTTAATGCGTTTGAACCAATCAGTTGTGTTGTGACAAGGTAGGGGTGGTAGACAGAAGACAGGCCTATTTGGTAAAAGACCAAGTCCATATTATGGCAAGAACAGCTCAAATAATCAAAGAGCAACGACAGTCCATCATTACTTTAAGACATGAAGGTCAATCAATCCGGAACATTTCAAGAACCTTGAAAGTTTCTTCAAGTGCAGTCGCAAAAACCATCAAGCGCTATGATGAATCTGCCTCTCATGAGGACAGCCACAGGAAAGGAAGACCCAGAGTTACCTCTGCTGCAGAGGATAAGTTCATTAGAGTTACCAGCTTCAGAAATTTCATCCCAAAAATATGCTTCACTGATTTTATGTAACAGACACATCTCAACGTCAACTGTTCAGAGGAGACTGCGTGAATCAGGCCTTGAATCAGGTCAAATTGCTGTAAAGAACCACTACTAAAGAACACCAATAAGAAGCAGAGACTTGCTTGGGCCAAGAAACACAAGCAATTAGACTGTTGTAAGTCCAAATGTGAGATTTTTGGTTCCAACCACCGTATCTTTGTGAGACACAGAGTAGGTGAACGGATGATCTCCGCATGTGTGGTTCCCACCGTGAAGCATGGAGGAGGAGGTGTGACGGTGTGGGGGTGCTTTGCAGGTGACACTGTCAGTGATTTATTTAAAATTCAAGGCATACTTAACCAGCATCCTTGGGATGCCCCTACCCTAAACGTAACCCATACCGTAACCCATTTTTAAATGTCAACTTCGATTGGGGTGATGTCAGAGTTGGACGTCTCCAGGATTCCGGATAGCAAGGACCATCAAAGAATGTGTGTGCAACCTGGTCGACTAATATACCTCCATATTAAGGAAGTGTGATGAATCTAATTGGAGGCAATATCAGCTGATACGACACTCGTGTTTCCTGTATGAACCTGCTGTGCTTGATTTATTAATGAAGGGTAACACAGTAAGAAGTGTTCATTTTGTCTCTGTAAAGAATGGCTTATGAATGAACACATTTATACCAAAGACCTTCATATCTGATTGAGTAAGTTACCTCCTTCCCACTCTCTGTTTTTACAATCTCTCTCTCTCTCTCTCTCTCTCTCTCTCTCTCTCTCTCTCTCTCTCTCTCTCTCTCTCTCTCTCTCTCTACTCTCTACCTCTCCTTAATATCACGACTCCACGTAGGAGTGTTCATTCACCCGCAAAGCCATAAAACACCCTCTCTTTTCTTAATTCATTCTCATCTCTCCACCCTCTCTGCCTTTGCATAATGTGACTCGGCAGCTAGGAATCTGACTGGGGATTTGATCTGTCTTTTCTACTCCTCTGTCCTGTGGGCCTAATGGTACCATTGTATAATGTAGCTGAGTAGAATTCTGACACTGTCTTCCAGTCTGTGTACACGGGCACAGTGACCTATTGCGGCTTTGAGATGACCACACTTCCCTTCTGTGATATCCATATGTGGTTTGTACAGAGAGACAGTGAGAAACATTATTCAGCAAGAAATGGTAATATGATTCATAAAAACAAAATGGCTGCTATTCATTCTTACATGTTGAAGTGGTTCCCTTAGGTGAGCTGTAAATGCTGCTCTTTAACATGCAAGGTGCAGAGGGTTGATATTAAATGGAATTTGGTTGGTGTAACAATACCATCCTACCCCTGTGGGCTGGCTGGACAACCCACAGGCTGTTCCTCTGGACCTCTCCTTCTGTCAGATATATAGAGCAGAGATATCCCTCCCTAGAGAAATCATCTGAGCACGTCTCCAGGAGATCCCAGGAGACCCCCCTCAGTCTGGGATAAGGTATCAGTCTCATTGGAGGTGTGAGACACACTTAGACAGTGCAGTCGGCTTGTATCACTATATACAGTACCAGTCAAATGTTTGGCCACATCTACTCATTCCAGGGTTTTTTCCTCATTTTTTAAACTATTTTCTAAAATGTAGATTTTTATATTTGAGATTCTTCAAAGTAGCCACCCTGTGCCTTGATGACAGCTTTACACACTCGTTGCATTCTGTCAACCAGCTTCATGAGGTAGTCACCTGGAATGCATTTCAATTAACAGGTGTGCCTTGTTAAAAGTTAATTTGTGGAATTTCGTTTGAGCCAATCAGTTGTTTTGTGACAAGGTAGGGTGGTATGGTGGTATACAGAAGATAGGCCTATTTGGTAAAAGACAAAGTCCATATTAAGTGCAGCACAAATAAGCAAAGAGTAACGACAGTCCATTATTACTTTAGGACATGAAGGTCAGTCAATATGGACAATTTAAAGTTCAGTCGCAAAAACCATCAAGTCCTCTCATGAGGACCGCCACAGGAAAGGAAGACCCAGAGTTACCTCTGCTGAAGAGGATGAGTTCATTAGAGTTACCAGCCTCAGAAATTGCAGCCCAAATAAATGCTTCACAGAGTTCAAGTAACAGACACATCTCAACATCAACTGTTAGGAGGAGACTGCATGAATCAGGTCTTCGTGGTCGAATTGCTGCAAAGAAACCACTACGAAAGGACACCAATAAGAAGAAGAGACTTGCTGGGGCCAAGAAACACAAGCAATGGACATTAAACCAGTGGAAATCTGTCCTTTGGTCTGATGAATCAAAATGTGAGATTTTTGGTTCCAATTGCCTTGCCTTTGTGAGACACAGAGTAGGTGAATGAATGATCTCCGCATGTGTGGTTCTCACCATGAAGTATGGAGGAAGAGGTGTGATGGTGTGTGGGTGCTTTGCTGGTGACACTGTCAGTGAGTTATTTAGAATTCAAGGTACACTTAACCAGCATGGCTACCACAGCATTCTGGAGTGATACGTCATTGCACCTGGTTTGCACTTAGTTTGACTATCATTTGGTTTTCAACAGGACAATGACCAAAAACACACATCCAGGCTGTGTAAGGGCTATTTACATTTATTTGACCAAGATGGAGAGTGATGGAGTGCTTCATCAGATGACCTGGCCTCCACATTCACCAGACCTCAACCCCATTAATGATTTAGGATGTGTTGGACCGTAGAGTGAAGGAAAAGCAGCCAACAAGTGCCCAGCATATGTGGGAACTCCTTCAAGACTGTAGGAAAAGCATTCCAGGTGAAGCTGGTTGAGGGAGTACCAAGAGTGTGCAAACCTTTCATCAAGGCAAAACGTGGCTTGTTTGAAGAATCTCAAAAATAAAATATATTTTGATTTGTTTAACACTTTCTTTGCTTACTACAAGATTCCATTTGTGTTATTTCATAGTTTTGAAGTATTCACTCTTATTCTACAATGTAGAAAATAGTAAACGTTAAGAAAAACCCTTGAATGAGTAGGTGTGTCCAAAATTTTGACTAGTACTGTCATATACACTGCTCAAAAAAATAAAGCGAACACTAAAATAGCACATCCTAGATCTGAATGAATTAAATATTCTTATTAAATACTTTTTTCTTTACATAGTTGAATGTGCTGACAACAAAATCACACAAAAATTCTCAATGGAAATCAAATTTATCAACCCATGGAGGTCTGGATTTGGAGAAAACCACACTACAGGCTGATCCAACTTTGATGTAATGTCCTTAAAACAAGTCAAAATGAGGCTCAGTAGTGTGTGTGGCCTCCACGTGCCTGTATGACCTCCCTACAACGCCTGGGCATGCTCCTGATGAGGTGGCGGATGGTCTCCTGATGGATCTCCTCCCTGGACTAAAGCATCCGCCAACTTCTGGACAGTCTGTGGTGCAGTCGTTGGTGGATGGAGCGAGACATGATGTCCCAGATGTGCTCAATTGGATTCAGGTCTGGGGAAGGGGCGGGCCAGTCCATAGCATCAATGCCTTCCTCTTGCAGGAACTGCTGACACACTCCAGCCACATGAGGTCTAGCATTGTCTTGCATTAGGAGGAACCCAGGGCCAACCACACCAGCATATGGTCTCACAAGGGGTCTGAGGATCTCATCTCGGTACCTAATAGCAGTCAGGCTACTGGCGAGCACATGGAGGGCTGTGCGGCCCCACAAAGAAATGGCACCCCACACCATGACTGACCCACCACCAAACCGGTCATGCTGGAGGATGTTGCAGGCAGCAGAACGTTCTCCACGGCGTCTCCAGACTCTGTCACATGTGCTCAGTGTGAACCTGATTTCATCTGTGAAGAGCACAGGGTGCCAGTGGCAAATTTGCCAATCTTGGTGTTCTCTGGCAAATGTCAAACGTCCTGCACGGTGTTGGGCTGTAAGCTCAACACCCACCTGTGGACGTCAGGCCCTCATACCACCCTCATGGAGTCTGTTTCTGACCGTTTGAGCAGACACATGCACGTTTGTGGCCTGCTGGAGGTCATTTTGCAGGGCTCTGGCAGTGCTCCTCCTGCTCCTCCTTGCACAAAGGCGGAGTTAGCGGTCCTGCTGCTGAGTTGTTGCCCTCCTATGGCATCTTCCACTTCTCCCGATGTACTGGCCTGTCTCCTGGTAGCGCCTCCATGCTCTGGACACTACGCTGACAGACACAGCAAACATTCTTGCCAAAGCTCGCATTGATGTGCCATCCTGGATGAGCTGCACTACCTGAGCCACTTGTGTGGGTTGTAGACTCCGTCTCATGCTACCACTAGAGTGAAAAAGCACCGCCAGCATTCAAAAGTGACCAGAACATCAGGTAGGAAGCATAGGAACTGAGAAGTGGTCTGTGGTCACCACCTGCAGAACCACCCCTTTATTGGGGGTGTCTTGCTAATTGCCTATAATTTCCACCTGTTGTCTATTCCATTTGCACAACAGCATGTGAAATGTATTGTCAATCAGTGTTGCTTCCTAAGTGGACAGTTTGATTTTTACAGAAGTGTGATTGACTTGGAGTTACATTGTGTTGTTTAAGTGTTCCCTTTATTTTTTTGAGCAGTGTATATATATATATATATATATATATATATATATATATATATATATATATATATATATATGTATGTATGTATTCACTCAGCTAACAAAGCTCAACTCGCCGTCCTGCTGCTCAGTCTCACGATTTAGCTCCTGTTTGGTTGTGCTGCGTATTGTTGTGTCCGGTCTGAATGATGCAGTGCAGTTCTCTGCAGCATCCACACACAGAACCGCTGCTGCAGGTTAAACCAGGACAAATCATCACAGTGTGTCTCTCATTACTGCCCTTAGATACGTTGTAAAGCATTGGTCAGTAACTGGGCGCACGGTAATTATTCATACGTATGCATTCACTTATGCAGTTCGGTATAACATAGGCTATGGCTGACTGTACATCAGACACAGCCAGTCATAATCGTGGAGTTTCTCTCGCGGTCCTTTTCTTATCGGCCCTCTCATCATCCAGTGTAAAGTACTCCCCACATTTACAGATCTGAGTGTGTTTTAAACCATGAACAAGCTCAGAGTTTGTGTTACAGTCCAGAGTATGTATTAACTGGGTCCGGAGTCTCTGTACTGCAGTGTAAGTGAATGAGTGACAGATTGGGTCAGAGGAGTGGGCATATCCTCGGTCTGGGTTTGGGCTGAGCTGTGCTGCGCTGCGTGCTGGAACTATCTCTGGCTCTGTCGCCCTCGCTGAGTGTCTCTGGGAGATAGCTAGCCTTGCTAGCCAGAACACTACTTCAATCAGGTTCCCCGTTACCAGCACAGGCTGGTTGTCAGGGAGCAGGACTACTTTAGGGAGTACATTCTACCCCCTACTCACAGAGGAGAGAGGAAGCTGTGGTTCTGCAGTTCTGTGTCTGTATGTGTGTGCCAGGGTGTGTTTTGGGAACGAGAGGGGAAACGCTGACTTACTGCCGCTACGATCGAAAGTTTAGGTCCGTCTCCAGCTTAGTCTGCCTCAGTGAACAAAAGTAGAGGACATGCCCTCAGTTGTATTCCTGTGTGTAACATTATACACTATTTCACTCAGATTGGAAAATGCTGATTCAGTGCAGGTGTTGAGGACTGCAGAAAATGAGTGACACTGCCACCAGGCTCCGTAGGGACTTCTAATTAGTTTTTGTCTTTGAGTCTCAGGGGCTGTTTTGCCTGTGCAGGTTGGCATAATTGGCATTAAAGTGTGTCCCACCACTCAAACAAGTGGTAGAGTGCCGTATGCTAAGCAGTCACTCTTCTAGAAGTAATAAAAACAGACCTATTTCAAAGCAGTTCAAAACAGCGGTTACGTTGGGCCAACGTTGTTCTAAATGGGTTCTAACATTGTTCTAACGTATTTATTCTGTTTGTTCTTCTCCAGTCGGACAGCAACACCAGCTTCTTACGAGCGGCAAGGGCGGGGAACATCGACAAGGTTCTGGAGTACCTGAAGGGGGGAGTGGACATAGGCACCTGTAATCAGGTAAGAGACTAGTGGACATGCACACACGCATGCGCACATGTGTACACGGGCGCCATGAATAACAAGAAAAAGATTTGTGATAACTCAGAACCCGATTTACGGTAGACAGGACACGTCATTTGTTTGTCTTGATTGTGCCGTTCATTGGTCTCTGTGGCTGTGGGTCTCTGTGGAGCCAAAATGGTGGCCAGTTCTCTCTCTCAGTCACCCAGGCGATCAATCTTACACCTTCTGTTCAATAGCTCTTGGGATCTCTCCTTTGATCATCAGTCCTAATGCCATTCTGTCTACGGTGTGAGGGTTGCCGTTCTATCTCTGTCCATTGGGAGGAATGAGGCTTACTGTACTGTACCGTATGTGTACTACCAAAACATAACATTGATTCAACTCTCTATAGCAAAAGTAACTTAAAATAAATAACTAATCTCTGGGAGCTATGGTAACCACGTAATGTGATCAGTGTGGGTTGGCCTGTTAGTGATTAAACACAAAACATTTGACTGTTTGGCTGTATTCCTAATCACTACACTTGAGTCTCTACAATTAACATTGTTCTCCGATTAAGAGAGGGATGGGCCCAGTCTCCTTGAGCGCTGTGTATTTTCCGTTCTCTCTAAAATGCAATCATTGTCATCTTGAAGGAGGCTGTCAGCGTGATTACATTAGGAGTAAAGATCCTCTGTCATTCAGGGTTCATTATTAAACAGGCGCTTTTGCAAGGCAATACTTTTACGTAACACGGCCATGTCTGACAATCGCTTTCACTGAGCAAATCTAGGACCCGGAATGGCAGTGTGCTTCCCTTTATAAAGGAAACAGGTGTATTTTAAATACTGCCAATATTAACATTGAAAAATCAATGAATCAATAACATCTGAATCCGTCACTCTGAATCTATAACTCTGACCTCTCGTAAATCCACCATGCGCCTCCTTTAGGTAAAATAAGCAGAATGTTAAGTATATAGATGGAAGGAGGGATAAAACAAGAGGAGAAGAGGTAAGGGTGAGGAGTGTATTGAAAATGAAAGTCAATGAACTAAGTAGGCCAGACCCCGCTTCTATTGCATTGGTGTATATGAGAGACACCCAGTGAAGTAGAACGGGATTGATGTTTATTTTGCGATAGAGTACCACAGCAGTCAAACAAGGCAATGGTTCCAAACGTTTTTTTTTTTTTTGTCATACATTTTTCTCATAGAGGATTGTAGAAACACTTAAAATTAGGGCTGTGTTTCCAACAGGCCTACCCTGGCATGATAACCGTGTAAATCTCTCTTGGACAAGGTGACTTTTATCAATATATTTGCCTGTATTTACCCCCCAAAAAATGAAATGATAATTAGCTGCTAATGTGGCTATCGTAAAGAACTCAAATATTTTTTCACTGGCTGCGGCTGGAGATTCAGGTGTCATTTGGTTAGCTAGCAAGAATTGTGAATCGCTTTGCTAGCTAGCTAGCTATGCTGAACTTGAATGACTGTTATCCACAGTTAGTCTCTTAGCTGTCAATGAAATGTATTTGGCATCAATCGAATGGGCGGGCAGGCAGGCAAATTCCCATTCATTTGTCAACACGTGGGTTGGGACAAGCATACATTGGCAGGCAAGATGCAGAAGGACGAGCAGGCTACTATTCCCCATCATTTCAGTGCAATTTTGACGGCCAACTAGCTTGACGGCCAACTCGCTCTGGCTAGCATTAGTTGTGGATCTTGTTATTGTTGATGTGCATTGGCATCCGAGGGAGGGAAAGTCTACCTTTCCATGGTTGTTTGATCAATAGGACTGTGAAGTTCCCAAATGTAAGAGGACTCCCGTGGTATTTACATATTTGCAGGAATCGATTCAGGTGTATTTTGTGTCTTTTGGCGAAAGCGTTCTAATGGTCTAAAGTCGCGCTGTTGCTACTGCCTGTAAACACACAGTCCAGTTCAAAGTGAATGAAGGCAGGCCCGTGTGGCAAATTGAATATTTCAATATAGGCCTACTGTAGCTCTGCTTGGCTATGTCGTACCAGTCAGCGTAGATTCCGGTCTTGGACAAGACAGATGTTTTTATTAGGTTTTATTTCCTGCAGTGTCTATTAATTGTCCAAACGCATGGCCTCTTTCCCACTCTATATTGCTCTAGAATTTTCACAAATGCCTCACTATATGTAATTCCCAACCATTCTATGAATTAACGAAAACGTGAAGATGACCATATCTAAGTGCTCGCTTGTCAGGAAATGTAATAAATAATAATAATAATAATAATAATATATGCCATTTAGCAGACGCTTTTATCCAAAGCGACTTACAGTCATGTGTGCATACATTCTACGTATGGGTGGTCCCGGGAATCGAACCCACTACCCTGGCGTTACAAGCGCCATGCTCTACCAACTGAGCTACAGAACCCACCAATAAAAAAAGGTGTCATATTCTTCCTGGGGGTCTATATGAACAGATTTGAATAAGATTTCATGTTGCTAAAATGCTGTTCGTTCCACTTTAATTACTGGCCACTGGCAGGAGGGGATGGATCAGTGAGTTTAGGGTCATTGGTGTTTCCTTCTGTCATTTTTCTTCTTCTCTCGCTCTCGCTCTCACTCTCGCTCTCGCTCTCTCAATATCCTGCCTCTATTCCTAATTAAACCTGTGGGATGTGACAAATCTACTATATCCCATTGTAGAAATTACATTTGCATAGATTTACTTCTATTGGTCATCCCAGTGTCATACCAGCTACAGTTGAAGTCGGAAGTTTACATACACTAAGGTTGGAGTCATTAAAACTAATTTTTCAACCACTCCACAAATGTCTTGTGAACAAACTATAGTTTTGGCAAGTTGGTTAGGACATCTACTTTGTGCATGACACAAATAATTTGAATATTTCACTTATAATTCACTGGATCACAATTCCAGTGGGTCAGAAGTTTACATACACTAAGTTGACTGTGCCTTTAAACAGCTTGGAAATTTCCAGAAAATCATGGTTTTAGAAGCTTCTAATAGGCTAATTGACATAATTTGAGTCAATTGGAGGTGTACCTGTGGATGTATTTCAAGGCCTACTTTCAAACTCAGTGTCTCCTTGCTTGACATCATGGGAAAATCAAAATAAATCAGCCAAGACCTCAGAAAATAAATTGTAGACCTCCACAAGTCTGGTTCACCCTTGGGGGAAATTTCCAAACGCCTGAAGGTACCACGTTCATCTGTACAAGCAATAGTACGCAAGTATAAACACCATGGGACCAAGCAGCCATCATATGATTCAGGAAGGAGACGCGTTCTGTACTTTGGTGCGAAAAGATGAATGTACTTTGGTGCGAAAAGTGCAAATCAATCACAGAACAACAGCAAAGGACCTTGTGAAGATGTTGGAGGAAACAGGTACAAAAGTATCTATATCCACAGTAAAACAAGTCCTATATCGACATAACCTGAAAGGCCTCTCAGCAAGGAAGAAGCCACTGCTCCAAAACCGCCATAAAAAAGCCAGACTACAGTTTGCAACTGCACATGGGGACAAAGATCGTCCTTTTTGGAGAAATGTCCTCTGGTCTGATGAAACAAAAATATATCTCTTTAGCCATAATGCCCATCATTATGTTTGGAGGAAAAAGGAGGAGGCTAGCAAGCCAAACAACACCATCCCAACCGTGAAGCACGGGGGTTGCAGCATCATGTTGTGGGGGTGCTTTGCTGCAGGAGGGACTGGTGCACACAAAATAGATGGCGTCATGAGAAAGGAAAATGATGTGGATATATTGAAGCAACATCTTAAATTATTATGGCTGCCATCCCGTTAACGTGATAATTGTCATCAACAACCACTGAATTGCATAGCGCCACACGCAAACAATATTACAAAAAAAGATTTATATTCATGAAATCACAAGTGCAATATAGGAAAACACAGCTTAACCTTTTGTTAATCCACCTGTCATGTCAGATTTTGAAAATATGCTTTACAGCGAAAGCAATCCAAGAGTTTGTGTAAATTTATCGATCGCTCGACAAAACATTATGTACAACTAGCATCAAGTAGCTTGGTCACGAAAATCAGAAAAGCAATCAAATTAATCGGTTACCTTTGATGATCTTCGGATGTTTTCACTCACGAGACTCCCAGTTACACAATAAATGTTCTGTTTGTTCCATAAAGATTATTTTTATATCCAAAATACCTCCGTTTGTTTGGCCCGTTCAGAAATCCACAGGAAAGAGTGGTCACGACAACACAGACAAATTCCAAATAGTTTCCGTAATGTCCACAGAAACATGTCAAACGTTTTTTATAATCAATATTCAGGTTGTTTTTAAAATATATAATCGATAATATATCAACCGCAACTGTCTTTATCAGTAGGAGAGGCAGAGACAATGGCTGCCCAAACTCTGTTACACATATAAAACGCTACTGGCACCCGGCCATACAATGACGCAATGTTATCATTCTCGCTCATTTTTCATAATAAAAGCCTGAAACTATGTCTAGAGACTGTTGACACCTTGAGGAAGCGATAGGAAAATGAATCTGGTTCATATCCCTTTAAATGGAGCAAAGGCAGGCTATGGAACATGGAGTTTTGAAAATAGAAGCCACTTCCTGGTTTGATTTTCCTCAGGGTTTCGCCTGCAATATCAGTTCTGTTATACTCACAGACAATATTTTGACAGTTTTGGAAATTTGCATATATATGCATATATTAGCAACTGAGACTGAGGAGCAGGCCGTTTAGTTTGGGCAACTTATTCATCCAAGCTACTCAATACCCCCCAGCCATAAGAAGTTAAGACATCAGTCAGGAAGTTAAAGCTTGGTCGCAAATGGGTCTTCCAAATGGACATTGACCCCAAGCATAATTCCAAAGTTGTGGCAAAATGACTAAAGGATAGCAAAGTTAAGGTATTGGAGTGGCCAAATCCCTGACCTCAGTCCTATAGGAAATTTGTGGGCAGAACTGAAAAAGCATGTGCGAGCAAGGAGGCCTTACAAACCTGACTCAGTTACACCAGCTCTGTCAGGAGGAATGGGCCAAAATTCACCCAACTTATTGTGGGCTACCCGAAACGTTTGACCCTAGTTAAACAATTTAAGGCAATGCTACCAAATACTAATTGAGTGTTTGTAAACTTCTGACCCACGACACGCAGGTTAAAATATCAAAACAAACTCTGAAACAATTATATTAATTTGGGTGCAGGTCGAAAAGCATTAAAATCAAATCAAATCAAATTTGATTTGTCACATACACATGGTTAGCAGATGTTAATGCGAGTGTAGCGAAATGCTTGTGCTTCTAGTTCCGACAATGCAGTGATAACCAACAAGTAATCTAACTAACAATTCCAAAACTACTGTCTTATACACAGTGTAAGGGGATAACGAATATGTACATAAGGATATATGAATGAGTGATGGTACAGAGCAGCATACAGTAGATGGTATCGAGTACAGTATATACATATGAGATGAGTATGTAGACAAAGTAAACAAAGTGGCATAGTTAAAGTGGCTAGTGATACATGTATTACATAAGGATGCAGTCGATGATGTAGAGTACAGTATATACGTATGCATATGAGATGAATAATGTAGGGTAAGTAACATTATATAAGGTAGCATTGTTTAAAGTGGCTAGTGATATATTTACATTGATTTCCCATCAATTCCCATTATTAAAGTGGCTGGAGTTGGGTCAGTGTCAATGACAGTGTGTTGGCAGCAGCCACTCAATGTTAGTGGTGGCTGTTTAACAGTCTGATGGCCTTGAGATAGAAGCTGTTTTTCAGTCTCTCGGTCCCAGCTTTGATGCACCTGTACTGACCTCGCCTTCTGGATGATAGCGGGGTGAACAGGCAGTGGTTCGGGTGGTTGATGTCCTTGATGATCTTTATGGCCTTCCTGTAACATCGGGTGGTGTAGGTGTCCTGGAGGGCAGGTAGTTTGCCCCCGGTGATGCGTTGTGCATTAAACATTTATGGCAATTTAGCTAGTTAGTTTGCACTTGCTAGCTAATTTGTCATATTTAGCTAGCTTGCTGTTGCTAGCTAATTTGTCCTGTGATATAAACATTGAGTTGTGATTTTACCTGAAATGCACAAGGTCCTCTACTCCGCCAAATAATCCACACATAAAACTGTCAACCGAATCGTTTCTATTTTCTAATTCATCTCTCTTCCTTCCAGGCCTTTTCTTCTCTTGACTTTATATTGCGACATTGCAACTGACCTCGTTCGTCTTTCAGTCACCCACGTGGGTATAAACAATGAGGAGATGGCACGTGGGTACCTGCTTCTATAAACCAATGAGGAGATTGGAGAGGCAGGACTTGCAGCGCTCTCTGCGTCAGAAATATAACTGATTTCTATTTTAGCCCTTGGCAACGCAGACTCTCGTTGGCGCGCACGAGCAGTGTGGGTGTAATAATTGAATAACATATATTTCTACGTTTATTTTGCAATGCTCGTGCACGTGACGCGAGCGGTGTAGTCAGCCTGTAAAGTGTATGTAAACTCCAGATTTCAACTGTAGTTTTCCATTACATTCCCTATTTCTGGAGCATACCTCTCCCCCTGAGAGGCTGGTGGGTCTTAATTTAGGAGGCGCATGACCATTATCTGTTCCTCCTCCAACCCATTAACGTTCCTCATCGCGGGGCTGGGGGGCACCCTGACGTGGGTCGCAGACAACTGTTAGGATGTAAATAATCCGGCCTTGACAACCACCATGGTCACGGTGGTCAAGCTGATAAACAACAGTCACATGGCCACGGGGTGTGTGTGAGCGGTTGTTTGGGCTATGTGTCTAAAACCTACCATACAGACACAGACAGGCACACACAGTTGTCCTCACAAAGCCAATGCAATCTAGATAGGTAAGGTGAGGGGCCAGCCACCCTCTCTCTCTCACTCACATACAGTATACACACACTCTGTCTCTGTCTCTCTCTTTCTATTTCTCTCACATCTGGCAGCACATCTGAATGCGTGTGCTTTGATGCAGTGATCTGAGCTAGTTCTCTACTGTATAATGTCAAGAACATATAGATGTTCTGCTTCATAAACCAAGTCAGATTGCTATGTCAGATAGAGTATGTTTCTAACAATGCAGATCCACTGTCACAAACACTGATTTCCTATTTCACACTAGTCCTCCTATATCTACATTCTCTCTGGTCTCTCCCCTCCCCTTTTCCGATGCCCCCCCCTCCCTCCCCCTCTCCTTCCATATGGTCAGTCCGGCTGCCCCTCCCCTCCTGGAATGTAACAGTAGAACAGTGACCTTCACACAGTGACAGGGACCTGGACGAATGGGGTGTAGGGCTGTTGCGGTGACCATATTACCAGCATACCGGCAGTCACGAGTCATTCTGGTTACCTTATACATTCTGGTTACCTTATGCTACGCTCCAAAATGTCTATCCATGATGGGAGAGAGCCCTAGGCAATGCTGTTGGTTCATTGATTG